>NC_133619.1:2186911-2299411 GCF_048593235.1 Sminthopsis crassicaudata
TTTCGCACCAACCAGGACACGAGGGGCTGCTCCAGGAGCAGAAGGCCTTCCTTCACAGATACCAGACTGTGTGGCAGCCATGTCTTGTTTCTGTAGGAGGCAGAAATCAGGGGGCAGAAGGAGTGGGAACCTAAAGCACAAAGAGGGAGGAGGGAGGGGAAGATGAAGGGGCGAGAGAATAGCTGCTGGTACCCACCCCTGTTTGCTGATTCTTCCCCGGGAGGCCGCCGAGTCCAAGCCACGATTTCCTCCATGCTAACCTGGGCTCTGCTTGGCCTTTGGGGCCGAGCTCTGAGCGCTTTCCCGAGTCTCCCCTTGGCCCCGATGGTTCTTCTCCCCACCAGAGGAAGGTGAGCTGTTCTCCTCGGGGTTCAGGCAGGAAGGAGCCAGAATTCAGCCGCTCCAGCCTTGGGAATGGGAAGGACGACCATCTCTTACCCCAAGAAAACATTTTGCTCTGAGCTGGAAACAATCAGGCTGAGAAAATATTGACTCAGGGCGGGGCTCTGCATTTGTGTCCCTGGGAAATGGAAGCCCTGATATCTCTCCGCGAGGTGAGAGTGACGAATCAATGAGAGGCCCCCACATGGGACGGCAGCTGACCTTGGGCAGGGTTTGGGGTGATGTCACGCAGAGAGGGACACAGAGGGGCAGGCGTCAGATCTGTGGAAAGCATGCCCCCAGACTTAGGCAGTCAGCGCTGGCCAGGGGATTGGGCTGCCTCGCATGGACCTAAGTCTCCCCTCATCAGAGTCTTCAAATCAGTGGCGGATCGCCCCATCAGTCAGTCTAACATCTACCAGTGGGGGGGGGGGGGACAGCATCCAGAGCTCTGCACTCAAAGATGCTGACTAGCTGTGTGACTCTGAGCTAAGTCTGGGGATAGAAATAGTTTTGTATTTATAAATAAATAAACAATAAATAAAATAAATATAAAAAAGAAAAATAAAATATAAGTAAAAGTGGGAGGGTGGAGGAGGGAGGTACAGAAAAGACATTCGGAAAAGAGGGAGCTGGGACCCAATGGCTCCTCCCAGCTCAAGCTCTCTAGGGTCCTAGAATTCTGTGGTTTCTCTGAATCACTGGGTATTTCCCCTCCTTTATCTGGAAGCTTCCTGGACTGTGATTCGGAGAACAACCCCTAGACCCCATCTCTGAGCTGCCCCATATCCCTTCTTCTTCTATTGTTCCTTAGAATCGAAGAAATAAGTCATTGGACTTTAGGGACTGGATTTTCCTCTCCCTGCCCATCTCCCTTCTGGGAGAAAAGACCTGGGAAGAGAGGAAAGAGGAGGATTCCTGGCAGGACTCTGGTCCAGTGGGACTGTCCCAACGGTCTCCCCGCTTTTGGAGGGACGGCAGTTATCCAGGAAAGGAGCTGTTACCTCTTAACTAGAAAGGAAGCCGGGTATGGGAAGGCAGTCTGAGTGGAGTCCCAGGTCCCTTGTCCTGGTCCACTCCGTGAGGTTTGGGGAAGGTCGGGGAAACGCGGTCAGATATTTGGGAGCGTGTGGAGAAAGTGTTCTGCAGAGTTCTGCCCTCAGCTCTCAGCACACACATGTGCACGTAGGCAAGCACACACACACTCAGTTCTCTCTCCCTCCTTCCCTCCCTCTTCCTCTCTCCCTCTTTCATTCCCTCCTCCCTTCCTCTCTTTCTCTCCCCCTCCTTATCTCTCTGTCTGCCTCCCTCCCTCCATCCATCCATCCATGCATCTCTCTCTGCCTCTGTGTGTTTGTCTGTCTGTTTCTCTCCCTCTGTCTCTGTCTCTGTCTGTCTCTCTTTCTGTCTCTCTGTTTCTGTCTCTGTCTCTGTGTCTCTGCCTCTCTTCCTCTGTCTGTCTCTCTCTTTGTCTCTGTCTCTCTCTCTGTCTCTGTCTCTGTCTCTCTCCCCCTTTTCCCCCCCTCTCATTTTTATATACCCAGCACACAGCTCCATCACTCCACTCCAGCCCAAAGCCTGACTGGCCCCCGCTGATCTCCATCCTGAGGCCGGCCCAGGACCTTGACTTTGAGTAGAAAAGGGACATCACGTGTATCACTTGAAACTCCCAATCCTCTCATTATCCCGGGGCAGGGCAGGGATGGGGCCTGGACAGGCTCTCCCAAAATAAATCCCAGCGACCTCTGTCCCACTTGGACGCTCAGAAGTTGTGGTTTCTGAAGCCTTCTGGTCAGCGTCCTGAAGCCAGAGCCAGAACTGTCTCCCCGCTGGAAATCCACGAGCTTCCTTAGAACCGGGAGGACCCATGAAGACCCTTCTTCCCGGAAGCTCAGAGAGCCTCGGGTCCTCTCCCAGCCCCCGCAGAGGGAGCTCCAATGGCCTCGAGATCCTTGGGGAAAGGCAGGTTTGCGAGAGGAGCCCAGCCTTGAGCCCCAAAGATCTGGGGCTGGGGGAATGCTGGCTAAGTGACTCCAGCCCTCAGTTCCCTCCTGGGTAAGAGGAAGGACGAACCCGAAGATCTCTGAGGTCACCACGTGATTTAAAGGGTTAAATCAGAAGAACCTGATCCTAAGACCTGCTGAAAACTCCACAGGGAGAGGAGAGAGGGGAAGGCTGTGACCCCAGAGGGGAGCCCTAGGGCCAGAGGGACGACTTTCTCCTTCAATAGGAGCCCTCCCACATCCTAGAGAATTTTAGGGAAAAAAAAAAAAAAGATGGCGGTGATTGTGGTCAACAGATCCCCTGGTGACCCACTAAGGACGACCCTGAAGGCATTATCTTATCTGATCCTCCCAACAATCCTGTGAAACAGGTGCCATTACTACCCCATTTTACAAATGGGGAAACTGAGGCTAGTAGAGTTTAAGTGACTTGCCCAGCGTCTGAGGCAGTGTTGATGACAAGCCCAGCACTCTGGCACAGGGGCACCCCCTAATCTGTCTGTTTTATGGCCTTTGAGTGGGCAGAGGGGTTTTCTGCATGCAAGTTCTTATCCCCAGAGCCAGAATTCAGAATCACTTCAAAGACCCGCAGTCGGTGATGTCCTGGTGTCCAGCGGGAAGGGGGCGGGCAGCCAGGGCAGGACCCCCGTTGGCGCTGGTTTGCACTGACCTGTCTAACTTTGCTGATCTCGGTTGGGATCCACCAGGAGAGCTGAACCCAGCCTTGGCCCTTTGGGGGGTTGGGGAGAGTGGGTGGGGGAAGGAGGCAACGCAGCGAGGGGACTCCAGGGCGATGGCTACTTACAGATGGGCCCTCGTGGCAGTGAAGCTTGCAGACACACTGGAGGAAGGGAAGATATTTCTCTGGTCACTGGTGGATATCAGCACTCTGTAGCACAGGCCCATCTGCCCCTTGCTAGGTACAGCTCCGCTGACCCTATGTGTCAGTCACTCCCCATCTCCCTCATGACCCCCATGCACCAAAATGCTCTTCACAAAAGTGGGCACACCTGTCACTATTCCAGCACGAATTTCTGGGCCATTGTAAGGGGTGAAAACTACTTCACACCCTGACGTATGAAGAGAGGAGTGGGGAAAGGGAACTGGCCGTGATCTTTCCACCCCTCAGTTCTCCTGACCTTCAGACACCCGGCAAGCTCCCCCCAGAGCCCAAAGTGGCCCTGCGAGATTCAGGCGTCGTAAAACAGAGGGGCTGCTGGGCTCAAGGAGCCCCGCTTCCCATCCCTGGGTCTGGCTGAGTCCCACCCCCTCTGCTGCTCCTGAGCACTGGGACTTCATTTCTCAGAACCACAGGGAGAGGCTATGGCGGGCGGAGGGGCGGCTGGTGATGTCATGTGGTCTCCCGGGTCTGGCGTGGGCTAAACTGAATGTCCAACGAAAGCTGTGAGACAGAAGGCGCAGGATTGTTGACCCCATTTCACAGATGAGTAAACTGAGGCTTGGAGCCAGTCAGTGTAGTTTGTGGGAGAGCCAGAGGCACAGCCTCACCTCACCTCGGCCCCAAGAGAAGGGGAGGCTGGGACTGGACTCCTGGCTTTCCTCCCAGACTCCGAGGTCCAAAGATCAGGGCTGAACACGGCTGCATTGTTCCTCCCTCGATCCTCCTCCCGGAGCCAGAGATCTTCAGAGATTAGGAACAAAGCCGCCTCGGTACCTCCAGCCTGCTCTTCTCTCCTCCTGGCCGCCGTCAGTCTTCTCTTGAACAAAAGGGAAGTCCTGGAGCCGAATCGTGGCCCCGATCTCGGCCACCTCCCGAGAACCCGGTGGCAGAGGCTCCGCGGGCGTGGAGGGCTGGTCCCCTGCCCCCCGGAGGCCGCCTAGTTTTCTCTGGCTCCTCTCACACGATGGCCCGCTCCTGCTGACCCTGGGAGTGAATGGCGGCCCAGCAGACCCCATGCCCCAGTCCACAGCAAGCAGCCCGAAAGGATCCTCCTTCCCCGGTGAAGCCGTGCCCTCGGCCCTCGCAGGAGTCACTTTCCTGGGCCCGTCTGTCCATCCCACCCGACCCTAGCACTGCGGGCAAACTGGGGCGCTGCCCAGGAGCCTGGGGGCCTGGTGCCCACCAGTGATGAAGGAAATCCAACGATCTCCACACTTCCTGGCCGTGCAGATGTGGGACAGAACACCCAGGCTCCCGGAAGCTTGCTGTTGTGGTTCAGTCGTGGAACTGGTAGAAGTGGGCATGATCTGGGCACAGTGTGGGCCCCGTCTGGCCACTCCATGAAGGTCACCGGCGGGGTCAGCAGAGCCAAGTCCATCCGAAGACAACGCGGAGCACTTTGTCCTGTCTTGTGGCATTCGGAGGCTTGGGGAGCTTCTAGCCAGGGAAGAGCCAGGCCAGGAGCCAGATGGCCCTTGGAACATCAGTGGGACAGAGATCCTGGTTATTTCTCTGCCCCTATGAGACACTCAGCTCTCAGGTGGGAAACCCCTGTTCTCAGTCCCATGGGCGCCCTCAAGATGCCTGAATTTTAGCCAAGCCTGGATTGGGGGCAGCCCCCGTCCCTGGCTCAGCGTTCCACCCCGTGGGCTGCCCTGCCCCGGCCCCAGGTCAGGGGTTATCCAGGAGAGCCTGAGACGAGGAGGGAGGGAGAGGGAGGGAGGGGGAAGTCGGGGTGGCCCCTTGTGTGGACCGAGCCCTAACCCTCTCAAGGACAGAAGATGAGGGGAAATCTTCTCCTGCTTTGTGTTTGGGTGGAAATAGCACGGCTTCTCCGGGACAGCAGCGAGGCTGCGGGTCTCTAAAAGGACAGAAAGTTTGGCCCTGGACCTCCGCTGACAGACAGGGCCCCAGCACCCGCCAAGTGAATGACCGGCTGATTCAATGAACGGGGACCACAGACAAAGCCTCCGAGCCTTGCCATATGTTGGGCGAATGCAAAGACCAGACAGCTTTTGTCCTCCGACCCCGAACTGCTTTTGTCAGTCCCTCTGGGGGATGGGGAGACCACTCGGGAGCTCCCCGGCAGCTCCTGCCACCTTGAGACTTTCCCTGAATCTCGCCTCCATCTGCCTCCCAAAGGCTCCTTCCCTGCCGGCTCGGAGGCATTGAATCTTCCCAGAATTCTCTAAAACTGTCTCTTTTTTTTTTTTTTTTTTTTTTTTTTTAGGATGTGAGAAAGTACCATTGCGACCTAAGCCCTGATCTGTTCACCCATTTCCCCTATGCAAACACTTCAGTTGTTAATCTCTTGTTACTCTCCCAAGGCTGGGCAAAATAAGCAAGATCTGAGGCAATCGTGTGGTTCTGGGATCCTAGAGACTGGCTGCACTAGGGATCCTTAATCTTGTAGGATCCCGGGCTCCTCAGACAGCATCCTCCGGAAGCTCACATGCAGCTACTCTAAAAATCATGTGTCTGAAGGCATAAAATACCCAGGATCTCAGAGGAAACTGATTATATTAAAGACTCCTGATGCAATCTAATACCTTCATATTACTGGGGTCTGTGCCGCACAGTTTAAATGAACAAATGAATGAATGAAAGCATTCGTTAAGCAAGAGGTGCCCTGTAGTGTGCCCCGTGAGCCCGGGGGAGAGAAAGAGAAAAGTAGGAAAGCTCCTGCTCTTGAGGAAGTTACAGTCCAATATGTGGGAGTATTGGCCAGGGGTTGTCCTGTCGGGGACTCACAGGGAGCAGAACCCTAGAGCTCTCAGCTTACCCATCCTCTCTTCTTCTTTTTAATTTTTTTAAAAAAGAAAGTTTTTGGAGAAACATTTGGAGTTAAGTGACTTGCCCAGAGTCACATGACTAGTGTCAAATGCATGGGGCTGGATTTGAACTCAGTCCGCCTGACTTCCGGGCCATGCCATGTGGCTTCCCCAACTAAGCATCTATTATCTTTCTTTTTAAAAAAATAAATTAATAGTGTTTTACTTTTCCAAATCCATGCAAAGACAGTTTTCAACATCCACCCTTGCAAAACTTGGCGCTCTGAACCTTTTCCCTCCCTCCCCAACCCCCTTACACAGCAGCCATGGAATACTCTTATTGCCTTTCTAGGAACAAGAGGTGGGGGATGGGGGAGGGAGGGGGAATCAAGTCATGGCGCCTGGGCCTGCCCTGGATTCTGTTCTGCCTCCGCCTGGGAGGGTGCAGCAGGTTGTGGGTGCGCGCCATGCAGAGGAATAAAACTACAGCACCGGCCAGCGAGGATCAGCCAGTCAATCAAGGCAGCGTGGACAAGGACGAGACATTTCATCTGGCCGGATCTCGGCTTCCTGATCTGTGAAAGGAAGAATGGGACTAGCTCCCCTTCCCCAAAGGAGCAGGAATTTATCCCAGGTTACAGCCAGTGGGAAGCAGAGACAGGATATGAAGTCAGAAAGCTGCCAACTGTTTCCCTACATGCATAGGAAGCATACAGTAGGAGGTCTATAATTGGTTGCTGCGTTGGTTCATCTGGCAAGCACACTCCCTCTGCTCGGGCTCCTAGCACCTTATCCCTGTGCTCCAAAGTACTTGGAGATCCACCAAGAGAGGGCTTGACTAAGAACCGGAAGGGGCATCTACCTTCATTTGGGCCAATGGGCACAGCATCATGGGGACTTTTCTTCCCTGCTTGGGGCTCATCTGAATTTGCAGAGAAACTAAAACCATTTCTTCGTCCAAGAAAAAACTCCTTTTGCTGCAAAGCTCGGGGGACAAGAGTTCAGTTCAGTTCCATTCAACAAGTGCCTACTATGTGCCAGGAAGCACTGGGTTGGAAACGAGCCCCGCCCTCATGGAGCTTACCTCAAAGATCCCCATCTCCCCAACCTGGGGCTGATCCCCTCCGACCTCTCCAGGACACTGGTACTATCCAAGGTCCTGCCTCATTAAACCTGCTTCTCAAAGTTGGTGGCTCTTTCTGACCCCATTTGGGGTTTTCTTGGCAGAGATACAGGAGTGATTTGCCAGTTCCTTCTCCAGTCCATTTTACAGTTGAGCAAACTGAGGCAAACAGCGTGAATTAATTTGCCTAGGGTCCCCCAACTACTAAGTGTGAGGTCAGATTTGATCTCAGGAAGAAGTCTTCCTGCTTCTCAGCCCAATGCTCTATTGGCTGCCCCCCTTTAAACCTACAAACTGGTGATGAGCCAGCCCTTCCTCCTTCTCCTTCTTTTCCCTTGAGTCCTACTCTTCCCAGAACTCCCTTCTCCCCAGCTCTTGGTCTTCTTGGCAGCAGAGACCCCCTGCACTGCAAGTCACCCCCGCTGAGCCTCCAGAATGCTGCGAGTGCTCAGCCTCCATCAGCCAAACGCTGAGCTAGTTCCTGCTCTGCCAGCTTTGGGGAAGTATCTTTCTAGGTCAAGGGTTCTTAGCCTTTGTGTTGCCCCAGACCCCTCAGGTTCAGCCTGTGGATCCCTTCTTAAGGACACAGTCTTAAATGAATACAATTAAATAAATGGCACCAGAAACCTATTATGGTGAAATCCAGTTATGCAGGTCTTTTTTTTCTTTAAAGCAAGCTCACAGACCCCCACTGGGAACATCCAAGCTAAATGAAAGCAGGAAGGAGCCTGCCCCTGGAGAGGGAGGAAAGGGAAAGGTGGCTGCCTATCTGTCCAGCCACACTTTAACGGATTGGATGCACTTTTGTCAGTAAAGGAAGGTAGAAAGGAAACAAGGGTTTATTAAGCTCTCTCCCCGTGCCAGGAACTGAAAGGACAAATAGCAGCAAAAAGAAAGACAGACGCTGCTCTGGAGGCGCTTATATTTGAAGTCCAGGAGTCAGGAAGAGGAGTGAAGGTTAGCTTGGGTCCCAAGATGGAGGATTCACCCGTGGAAACAGGGGTGGACCTTCCTGAGAGATACTCCAGGGTGAGAAGGTGATGGTATCGATGGGGCATGGGCTGCAGAAGTGCTGAACTCCAAAAATATATTGGGGATTTAGGACTCTCCTCATATAGTCCACCAAGTGTTGGGGAGCAGGGTTTGAACCCCAAAATATATCGGGGTTTGGGGCCAGTGTCTTTAAGGTGTCTCAAAAGAATTTGTAAGCTTGACCGTTTCCAAATCAAGAGGCAAAGACTGTTATTAGGCTGTGACAGCAGCTCATTTCTAAAAGGGAGTAGTAGTGATTAACAAAGGGGAGAGATTGAGGCTAAGTTCCCTAGCGGAACTTGCCATTAACAAGGGGAAGGCGACAGTAAGGCAGGCCAAGTTCCTGATGAATTGGCCATTGTGATGCCCAGCCAGCAGGCTAATCCTAAAAGGAGTTTGGGAAGAAGCGGTACCAGTAGGTTCTTTTATAGGAGAAAAATAACCTGGGGGCTGGCATCATAACTTGTCCTTCTGACTGGACACAGTGACTGTGGGGTCAAGATAACTCTGTGGATGCCAGGACTTGAACAAGGGATTACCTGGTCCTCCCTGCTTGTCTCATGGAGAATAAACCCATTAAAGTCCACTTAAATTCAAACGAAGTCTTGTCAACATCACTCCCTATGGCCCACCTAGCTACCTTAGCCCCGCCATCAGAAGGGTGCCCGTTCAGGAGAAGACAAATCCTCCATCCCTACGGTACCCCAGAGTTCCTCTAGCACATTGTGGTCAGGAGTTCTGGGAGGCCCAGATCCTTTAGGAGATCCACAAGGACAAAGCTGTTTTCCTCATCATTCAGATGTCATTTCATTTGCCTATTAAAGCACTCCTCCTTTCCCCAACTATTTATCTCTGTGTGTAAAGCCAGATTTTCTTCATATACTTCAAATCAACACGTTGCAAGCTGAGTCTGACTATGTCACCCCCTTACTTAAGAACCCCCAGGGGCTCCCTGTCTTCTAGGATCAAAGAGCAGATCCTCTGTCTCAAAGCCCCTCCTGACCTTTCCAGACTTCTTACAGCTTAATCCTCAGCTTTGTAGTGTGACCCAGCGACGCTGACCTCGGGGCAGTTCTGCAAACAAAACATGCCGTGTCTCATCTCTGGCATTTTCTTGGGCACCCCCCGTGGCTGTCACGCTCTTCCTTCTCATCCCACCTCCTGGCTTCCTTCAAGTCCCAGTGAAAGCCTCTTTTTCTGGGAAACCTTTCCCAACCCTCTGATTTCTAGTGATTTCTCTCTTATCTATCTTGGCCATAGCTTTTTAAAAAATATGTTGTTATCCACGGTTTTATGAGCTCCCTGAGAGCGGACACTATCTTTGTAGAGCCAGTGCTTAGTATAATGCCAGGCACATAGTAGGTCCTTAACTTTCTCACCTGTTACCTGATTTTCCACTGAATTGAAGAAGCAGGTGCAAGAATCCAGCCACTTCCTATTAGTCCTGACATTAAAGATACGGCATAAATCTAGAAACTAAAGCTGCTCTTCTCATTGTTTTGAAATCCATTTTAAAATGTTAAGCTAACATATAATGGACTTATTATTTTTTAAATGAATTAATAAATAATTTAAAAATTTTTCCATCTCAATTTCTAATAAGATAAATAGCGAGGGACATAACCCACATAAGAAAAGTCTTTAGGAGTGTGACGGGTTTGAGAAGTGCTGCGTTCACTTGTAGTAAATGTGCAAAGTGGGGCTCAGGCCCCACGCCAAGGACGCAAGTCGTGGTTCCAGATTCGAGGCTTGGGCTGTTTTCGCTCTTGCTTCGCACAAGCCCGTTGACTTTCCGCTCCCGCTGCTCCCTTGGGGAAAGCTGATGCTTCTGCATTAATGATTTATTATTAGCCGTTTCTTATTTCATCTTCTGCTACGCTTGGTTATGTGAAAACATAGACGAGAGTTTGATGTGGCTCTGGAACCCAGAAGGAACGCTCTTTTGTCCCCCAGACTTTCTTTGTATATTTAATTCTGAAGGCCTGAGGAGGGGCATGGCCCAAAATTAAAGGGGTTTAACGACGGGTAGATACACTATACAGGGGAGAGTCGGGCATGTGGCCAGTGGGATGCCAGCACTTAGCACAGGGCCTGGCACAGAGTGTGCACTAATAAATATTTATTGCCTGTTTGCTGAAGGGCTTTAACTTTGCCTTCTTTGTTTAGCTTTTGTTCAGATCTAGATTACTTGGGCCGCCAATCCAGGAAGATCCTGGGAGAAACTGGGCTTCTTCAGGTGAAAAAGGGAGTTAAACCATTTTCTAAGCCCAAGTAAAAGAGCTGAATGGACCAATGGACTTCACCAGACACAAGCAATTTGTGCTGATGTCAGTCCCTTTCAGTCTTGTCTGACTTTTTGTAACTCCATTTGAGGTTTTCTTAGCAAAGATATTGAAGAGGTTTGCCAGTTTGTTTGTTTTTTCCTCCATCTCATTTTACAGAGGTGGAAACTGAGGCAAAAAGGATTAAGTGACTTGGCCAGGCTCACACAACTAAATAAGTATCTGAGGCTGAATTTGAACTCAAGAAAATGACTCTTCCTGGGACTTGCAGGAACTGTATGCACTGTACCACTGAGCTAATTCAACCAAAAGAATAGATTTAATTCAGGGCACTTGTGATGGCTTTTGCACTAGAACTAGAGAGTTCGCCCTGCCCTTCTCAGGAGAGACTTTTAAATGGGGGCAGAGAGAGCCAGCAAAATCCTCACAGAGCTCGAGGGGATGTGGCGTCCAGCACAGAGATGAAACCGGGGAGGACGACTTCATGAGGAGCGGTGAGGCTCCCTCCAGCATGGGGAGAAGGTATCCTCTGTGCCAATGTAGCCTCATCTTTCCTTTCCAGATTTCCCCTTTTTGCTCTGCCATTTGGTTGAACAGCTCTCATTTTGGCCTTTGGCTGATTGGTTAATGTAAACACATCGCTGGGGGCTTAAAAGGGCCAGTTTTGGGCGAGCTCTGAGCCAGGGCCTTTTTTGGAAGCCCAGAGGTGGCAGGTGGTATCCTAAGGGCCAGGTTAATTATTCCCGGTCAGATTTTACTTTATACATATTTTTTCTTAATTGCTTTATTTTTTCTGGTTATACATGTCGATTAACTTTGTAAATACGCATTGAAGTTACAGCTCCACAGCAGGCTTTCCCACCCATCTGCTGCTCGGAGCTCGCTGAGAAATCAGCCACAGCAGCTGCTGCTTGATTTTGTCTCCAAGACATTCTGGAAAGTGTCAGTCTATTTGCAATCAGGGTTTGGATGCCAAAGAAAGAAAAGCCCGTTCCTAGTGGTGTGAGAATCAGACTAGAATTCAGACTCACTTCTTCCCCTGTCCCAAGCCCTCCCCCCCCCACCAGGGCCAAGTCAGCCTCCCTGTCTAGGACTCCAGTTCCGCCCTTCTCTGGGCTCACACAGCCTCCTTCCCAGCAGCCTCCTCACCGGCCTCCCTGCCTCCGAGCAGCTGGCAAAGTGACTTTCCTAAAGCAGGGCGGGTATGACCGTCTCTCTGCCAGCTCAGGAAGCTTTTTAATGGGGTTCCGGTCTGTTCACAGGCTGTGCTGGTGCCCGCAGTGCCTTCCCTCCTCACCTCCGCCTGGCTTCCTTCCAGGCCCAGACGCTCTGTCCCAGAAGAGGCAAACGGCCCCAGGATGGAGCCCCCCCCTCTCCCGGTGACCTTGCATTTACTCCTCTGCCCTTGGTTCCCCCTTCCAAGGTCACTGGGTTCTTCTCGACCCTTAGAATGGAAGCTCTTTGCGGACAGGGCTTCCATTTTACTCGGGCACCCCTGGCCCCTGTTCCAGCCCAGGGCTTGACCCATTTGATAAGCTTCCAGTTGCCCCAACCCCCCCCCAATGGCTTCAGGCCTTGCCGACTGTTCTGTGGCTCCATTCCAGCCAATCTGTCCCCCTCGCCTCCCCCAGGTCAGCATCCATTTCCTGCCTATGGCACTCTACCTCCCAGAATCCTTCAGTCCCATGGCTTCCCCCAGAAAGTTCTCTTTGATTTCCCCCCTCCCCTATTGTCAGAGTTCCTTCCCTTCCTCAGAATGCCTTGTACGTCCAGGAGCGTGTTGAGTCAGTCCAAGTTGTTCCTTGAAGGCAGGGACTGCTCGTGTATCCAGCAGGATGCTGGGACAAAAACTTGTGGGGAAGCAGCCCCAGAAAACCAGGGCCAAGGGGGGGCCCGACTGCTTGAAGTTCTGCCGTGGTTGTTCCTTCAGAGGAGGAAAGGCTTATGGGGGGGGAGGGGGGTCTGCCCTAGCCCCCTGCCAAGCAGGCCCTGGCCCCGGCTGGTCACACTAATTTTGGTCTGGGCCACCGGGCTTTCTCAGGGTGGGTCATGGAGGCTCCCTTCGTCTGGGCTTTTCCCTCACCCCCAGACTCAAGCCCAGGGTGGGGGCCTGAGGGAGGTCTCCCTGGGGAGGGCGGCCCACCCCAAGTTACAGGCAGACAAGGCTGAGTAAACAAGGCCCGTGGGTGACTCTCTAGCCATTTCATAAGAGGGTGTTCCAGTTTCAAGATCTGCCTGAGCCTGGGAGAGGCTCCTCCCTCCTGGCTGGGCCGCCCGGTCCTCGGGCCAGTTCCCCCCCAGAAATCATGGTGTTGGGAGATTAGAAACACATGATTAGAAAAGAAAATACTCGCAGGCTAATTATTTTGTCATGTGCACGCACGTGTGTGCGCACAAGCACAGACACACACACAGAGCTCGTGTATAAAGTCTAAACAGAACAGGACTCCCAATGAAAACAACTTTTTGTTGTTGTTCTCAAGCGGCCGTGGCCGGCCAAACATCCTCCCTCCAATGAGCTCAGACTTCTCAGTGGTTCTGTCCACTCCCGTCCTGCGGCCCCCCGGCTGCTGGGCCCGGGCCGGGCTCCTCGGGGAAGCCAGGCGGGCAGAACCCCTTTCCTGGCTGCTTGGCCCCGGAGGCCAAAAATAAATGACAGTCCTCCCTGGATGGGCTCGCCAGCCCCCAGGCCTCCTCTGCAGTGGAACTGCCCCGGCCAGTGGGGCGTTCCCAGCCTTGCTGGCTCAGAGACCTAGCCAACGGCTTCTGGGGAGGGAAGAGGACATTTGTGGGAGGTGGCGAAGTGCTGGGGGGAGCCCAAGAGAGGGAGCTTCTCTGCTCTCGGGGAGCTTCTCTGCTCTCGGGAAGCTGGGCCAAGCCCAAACTGGCGAGCGCCATGACGCCACTCCCAGCGGTCAGCTAGCGGTCAAGCGCTCGGCTCGTTCAGACCCGACACTAACCTCGACCATTCCCCAGGCTGAGCCTTGGCCCAGATCTCGGGGGCACAGAGCAAGTATGCCCCAAGAGAAGGCTGAGACTCCAGTGGTCCGTCCCTGCCCCTCCTCTCACGCCTGCTCCCAAACCTGTGCCCACTTGGGATCCCAGGGGCCCATCCACCTGCCCAGGGACACAGGTAGGAGCCAGGCGGCAAGTGCCAGCTGCTCGGTCTCTGCCATCACTGGTGCCTTCTGCTAACCCCGTTCCTCTGGGGAGAATTCCCCTCACCCCACCTCCATCCCCGGATCAGGCACCCTGTCTCCCAGTGCTACTCGCTCTCCTGGAAGTGACGCCAGCATGAGAACTGAGGGCAGCCCTGCCTCCCCCCGTGTGACCTTGACTTACGTCTCTGCCCTTCAGAATGAGGGATGGGACTCAGCAGCCCCTGAGAACCCTGCCTGTTCTAAAGGCCTGAGGGCACACAAGTAACCTTGTCCCCAGGACCCGCCAAACTCTGAGGGGAAAGTGACCCTGGCGAGAAGCCTTTGCTGAGATCCTCATTGCAGAGGGAACTCAGGCTCCCCCAGAGCTGCCAGCGATGGGCACCACTGGGCAGGGAGGGTTCGGAGCGCGGGCCCAGACTGGCACCGCTGGGTAGGAAGGTGACTTCTCACAGGCCAGAAGCCCCCAGAGCAGAATCACTGTTTTGGCCACATCGGCTCCTATAGCTGCCAACGAGATCCCAGAAAAAGGCTCCACCCTCATGAAGAGTCGTACAGGGCTGAAATCATAAGAATGAATATTAATAACAATTGGCCTTTGGAGAGCACCTCATAGTTTCCAAAGTATTTTCATGCAAGTTATCTCATTTTTATCCTCTCAACCACCTTATGAAGTGGGAAAGGGAAGGGAAGGGAAGGGAAAGGAGGGGAAAGGAAGGAAAGAAAGAAAGAAAGAGAAAGAAAGAAAGAAAGAAAGAAAGAAAGAAAGAAAGAAAGAAAGAAAGAAAGAAAGAAAGAAAGAAAGAAAGAAAGAAAGAAAGAAAGAAAGAAAGAAAGAAAGAAAGAAAGAAAGAAAGAAAGAAAGAAAGAAAGAAAGAAAGAAAGAAAGAAAGAAAGAAAGAAAGAAAGAAAGAAAGAAAGAAAGAAAGAAAGAAAGAAAGAAAGAAAGAAAGAAAGAAAGAAAGAAAGAAAGGAAGAAAGAAAGAAAGGAAGAAAGAAAGAAAGAAAGAAAGAAAGAAAGAAAGAAAGAAAGAAAGAAAGAAAGAAAGAAAGAAAGAAAGAAAGAAAGAAAGAAAGAAAGGAAGAAAGAAAGAAAGAAAGAAAGAAAGAGAAGGGAGAAGAAAAAAAGGGGAAAAAGGAAGGGAGGCAGCGCTGCCTGGAGTGCTAGTGGAAAAGCATTTTTTCCAGTCCATTCTCCATTCCCCCATCTTCCGAGACAGCTTGCACTGGTGCTCCTGGAGCCTAGGCCGGACCGGTTCCTCTGTGGCCCAACTTGCCTCAGTCAAACCAAGCATGATGTGAGCCCCACACAAATATCCTTCTCCAGACATGTGATTCACTGTCGAGGACTGGCCTGGTACAACTTTCCTATGGCACCGAGAACTCCTTGCACACAAAGGTGCAAAAAGCCCCGCTCCCAAAGCATGTTGGCTCTCCAGGGTGAGACGCCTTAATGGTCAGTTAGGAGGGAGGCTCCAGATGGTGGCAGTGGAGTCAGGGTCTGTAGGAGTCATTGGCTGAACTTTGAGAACACAAAGGTCTAAAGGGACCCTCACATATCCATCCCATTGGCCACTGTCCAGTTCCTCTCCTCCCCTTTTTTGGCTAAATTCATTGAGAATGAAGGTAGGGTCCTGCTCCAAGAGGCTCCCTGCCCCGTGCCAGGCAGTAACCCACATAATCCAATCTCAGACATAGCCGGGTCAGTACTAGTTAGTGATCCTGCTAATTATCCATCTGCCTCTTGTTTTCAGAAAAAGAAAGCAAAGCTATCAATGTCAAATGAAAAAAAATGCTCTAAATCACTATTGATTGTTGTTGTTCTTCCATCGTTTCAAACCCTCTGTGACTTTATTTGGGATTTTCTCGTCAAAAATCTTTTCCATTTTCTTTGCCATTTTCTTCTCCAGGTCATTTTACAGATGAGGAAACTGAGGCAAATAAGGTTAAGTAACTTGCACAGGGTCATATAGCTAATTAATGTCTACGGCCAGATTTTGAAGGCACGCCCATGGCCAGGTTTTCCTGATTCCAAGCCCGTCTCTTCCCATTGTGCCATCTACTTGTCTTCACTATTGATGAGAGAAATGCAAATTGAAACAGTTCTAAATGATCACTTCATACCTCTCAGATTGGCTAATGTGATAGCAAAGGAAAATAATAAGTATTGAAAAGAATGTGGAAAAATTGATCATGAATTACTGCTGGTATTATAAGCTGGACCAACCATCCTGGAGAACAATTAGAACCATGCCCAAAGGGCTATAAGACTGTATACCCTTTGACTGAGAGATAGCCCTATTAGATCTGTATCCCAAAAGGATTTTTTTTTTTAAAGGAACAGGAAAAGGACCCATTTGTATGAAAATATTTATAACAGCTCTTTTTGTGGTGGCAAAGAACTGGAGATGGAAGGGATGCCCATCAGCTGGGGAATGATTGTGATGATATACTATTGTGCCATGAGAAATGACAGGAAAGCTTCTGAAAAACCTGGGAAGATTTACACAAACTGATGCAGAGTGAAGCGGACAGAACAAGGAGAAGATCATCTACAGTAGCAACAGTACTGTAAGGAAGCTCAGATAAGAGTGGCTTAGCTATTCTGACCAATACAATGCTCCAGGACGATTCCAAAAAACTCAGGAGGACAAAATGCTCTCCTCTTCTGGAGAAAGAATTGATGGAGTCTGAACACAGACTGAAGCCCCTATTATTTTTCACTTCTTTTTTGATAGAGGAGTTATCTGTGTTGGATGATATGGAAATGTTTTTGGTATGACTGCCCAGATATACCCTATGTGAAATTGCTTCCTTTCTCAAGGAGACAGAGAATTTGGAACTCAAAATTTTAAAAAAATGAATGTTAAAAATGTTTACATGGAATTGGGAAATATTAAGTAAAATAATAATATATTTAAAAGAATAATTAAATAATGATCCTGGGGAGTTTAAATAATTATCTGCGTATTTGTACCAATGCACACAACTAGGGGAAAAAAGAAGAAAATGAAGAAGAGGACGAGGGAAAGGAGGAAAAGAGGAAGACAAGAGGGAGGAGAAAGAGGAGAAGGATGAGCAACAGCCAGGCCATCACCCCTACTTCCACTCAAGCTGGCTGACTGCCCTGGCCTCATGACCCCTCCCCCATCAGATCCCCGAAGAGATCTGTGTCCCTCTCTCTTCCTTGCCCATCAGGACAATAGGACTAACTGGGAGTTACTCTTTAATGATTCTCTAAGAGATTTGACTCTGTATATTCCTTTTCATATTTCAAAAGCCATGATTTCATGCTGGTGGTGACCCATCCAAGCAGTGTGGCCCACAGGACCTCCCCCTCTTGGGGCTGGCCTTCATGTCCCAAACAACTGCATCCTCTCCATTATGGCTAGGAGCCTCTGAGGTCTGACCAAAAAGACAGCAGAGTCCATAGTGGAACCCACTCCACCTCCCCAGCTCCGTCGGACCTGCCGTAACTTGGCCTTGGCCAGTGGGACCTCTGAGAAGCCCAGATGTCCTGCTGCTATGCGAAGGACTCAGTGGAGGCCAGTGGGGAGGTCAGGCCTTGTATGAACTTTAGAAGAGTCAGTTAATAGAGTTAAGGAAGAGCCTTGGGGTCCTTCATCTACTCCTCATCATCCTCAGCTTGTGTCTGAGTCACCACACATTTCGTATCTGTAGAAGGAAGACTGAGGACTGGCTGATTTCAAAGCTCTGAATGAAAACCAGCCGATTGGAACAATAATCCTCCATTATGGCAGACTTTGGTCCTTCCCACATTTCTACCAGGGCAGACCCCTCCACATCCCTAGATTACAGGTAGGGACATGAGGCTCAGAAATTATTTAGTCTTAGTCACCACACTAATAATAATCAGGAGTCTCATCTTAATTTCCCCATTGATGAGTGTTGAGTCAATAGAACTGAACTAGACATCTGGACACTTGGAGTCTGGACCTCAGTTTCCCCATCTGTAAATAAAGGAATTGACCTCTAAGGTTCTGTCTTACTCCCCAAATTCCATGAACAGCTAGACAGAAGTCAGGTTCTGCTTCCCCTTGGCTGTAACCCTGTCTGGAGGGCTGATTGATCTCCAAATAATTTATGGCAGAGGGTTCAACAATGTCTTCCTGTCTTTGTTTAGCACACCGATCTCACTCGTTTGGATTGGAAGAAAACAAAGATACCCTCGCTCTTGTGACTGAAATATTGATTTTCTGTTAAGTGCCTTTTGTACTTGGAGACAGACAATGTTTCCATATGTTATCAGCGGGTTTCAGAGCCGAGAACATGAGGAGAATTCGAATAAGATTAAATGGTCATGTATTCTCTCTTAAAAACAGAATTAACAACCCATGGAGTAGGAGGCAGCCAAAGTAAGGGGGCGTTGTAAGCAAACAGAAAAAAGGAAGAAAGTTCCTCTAAGTCCAATTGCATTGAAAGAATTAATAATTAAATTTGTATAAGGAGACATGAGAGGCATTTGAGCAAGAATTCCATGAAGATCATGTGTATAAGCTGGGAAGTAGAAGGTGAGAGGAGGGGCCTGTGCCTCCCCCTGCATAGAGCAGAGCCCACCTAGTGCCAGAGGAGGCAGAAATGCTCAGGAATCTCTTTCCATACCAGGAGCAAAACATACTTAACCTTGAGATTCCTTGGGAATGATGTCCTGGGGAGCCATGGGGAATAAGATGGAGTGAGTAAAGGTCAGGACCCAGCTGTGCTGGGTTGGAGCCAAGCCAGTGAATCTCAAGTTTTCACACATTGATCTGATCTGATTGCTATCAGAACTCCCTCTGTCGGAGCAGAGTGTAGCTCCTTCCTCCCTAGACTTGCCCATGAATCCCTTCGTGCAGTCTGATCCCCAGTAACAGGCTAGGGCCCACTGACCCCCAAAACAAGTCTTTCTCTTATCTTTTGGCTGGTCCTTAATTGAGAGGGGGGAGTACGGTTTATAGCCTTGCACAGTATTGAAAGAACGGCGCAATTAAAAGTTTTATGTCTGGAAGAAACTAGAAGTCATTGAAAACTGGCTCGATTTCTCAGATAATGACCAGCCCAATCCTACGGATTCAAGTCTTCATCCATTTGCAGTGCAAATGTGCTCTCAGGCTGCCTAAATACATCACAGTCTAGACAAGGGTGTTCTTCATCCACTTGATTGATCTTGTATAGATAGATAGATAGATAGATAGATAGATAGATAGATAGATAGATAAGATAGATGGATAGATAGATTAGATAGATGAGATAGACAGATGATAGATAGATAGATACTTTAGATTGGTGGATTAGATGGATGGATAGATAGATAGATAGATAGATAGATAGATAGATAGATAGATAGATAGATAGATAGATGGATGGATAGATAGACAGATTATATAGATGGATAGATAGATAGACAGATGATAGATAGATAGATAAGATAGATAGATAGACAGATTATATAGATGGATAGATAGATAGACAGATGATAGATAGATAGATAAGATAGATGGATAGATAGATTAGATAGATGGATAGATAGATAGACAGATGATAGATAGATAGATACTTTAGATTGGTGGATTAGATGGATGGATGGATAGATAGATAGATAGATAGATAGATAGATAGATAGATAGATGGATGGATAGATAGACAGATTATATAGATGGATAGATAGATAGACAGATGATAGATAGCTAGATAGATAGATAGATAGATAGATAGATAGATAGATAGATAGATACTTTAGATTGGTGGATTAGGTGGATAGGTGGGTAGATAGATAGATAGATTAGATAGATAGATAGATAGATAGATAGATAGATAGATAGACAGATGATAGATGGATAGATAGATAGATAGATAGATAGATAGATAGATAGATAGATAGATAGCATGTGTGGGATGCTTTCTGGAGGCTCCAAAGGTTCTGGGATTTGCTGTAACCAGCACCCATGATTTCCAAAAAGACGAATGCCAGGAAGACCTCACTATGCACAGGGCCCACCTCTTCAGTCCGGATTCTTCCCTACAAGAGTGCCAGACACTTCTGGGGACTGCCCATAGCCTTGCCCTGATTTACACCTCTGTGTAGTAATCTGAGGGCTTCAAAAAGCACCCCTGGGCCATTGGGGCTCTGTTCTATCACCTCCACATCAGCACGGGAGGCATCTCTGTGGGGGAGAGCCCGAGGTATTGCTTCACTGAGTTGCCTTTTTATAGCCAGCAAACAAGAACAGAGTGTCCACCTTTATGCTCTCCAGGTCATCGTGTGAGGTTAAATGAGACCATATCTGTAAGTCAAGCACTGTGCCTGCCATACAGCAGGCACTCCATAAATGCTCTTATTGTCGCCGTGTGCCAAGCGGAAGGGCCGGACGAGCTGGCTTCTCGCTCTAAATCCAGATCCTCGCACTTAGAACTAGCTAAAGGTTCTGGACCTAGCCCGGCCCAGCCTGGAGGCCCCGGAATCGCTGGGTTAAACAATGGAAGGAAATGCTGTTTCAGGCGGAGATGAGTCAAAGCGAAGGTTTAGTTGTGCTTCCTCTCCAAGATCATGGAGCCCAGGTTAATGGTCCCTGAGCAAGGAAAACATGTCTCAGAAAGCAAAGAAAAGAAGAGCCGGTCAGGAAGCCCCAGACGATCCAATGGGAGACATCGTGACCTGCTGCACACGGGCTCCAAGGTAAGCCCTCCTGAGGCAGATCGGGAAGTAGAATCTCCCAACTGGGACAGAAGTCAAGCGTTTCAGGGGGAGGAGGGGGTCCCAAAATAATCAATTCAAGCTTTCACTTTGAGACCCAGAGAAACCACTGGCAGTTATACAAGTGATGAGCAATCATTAAGCACCTGCTGTATGGCCAGCATTGTGCTGGGCGCTGCCCTCAGCCTCAGGAGCCTCCAGTTTATCAGGAGACACATCTTGCACACATATAAGTGAGCAGATGGAGAAACAGACGGATAGACAGATAGATGGACAGACGGGTGGATGGACAAATGGATGGATAAATAAATGAATGCAAAAGAAATGCAAAGTTTGAAGTCCCCGGCATTTCCTATACGGGCAAAGTTCCTCGGGGAATTTCCCTTGTCCTAGACATGACCATTTGTAGGGTTTCACACGGGTCCTGCCTGAGCCAGTGGACATCCGTGGACAAGATGAATCTATTGTTTTCACTGATTGAGATGTGGGATTTAAATGAAAGTTGGAAAGAGAAACACTGTTTTCTCTTTGAATTAGAAAGCAAAACCATGCCCAGGAACGTGGTGGCAAAGGACAACACTGGCTGCCTGCATTTGGGAGCATCCTGGCTGCTCTCCCAGCTGCCTCTGGGCAGCGCAGGCCTGGGAGGAAGGGGCCACGGACCAGATGGGCTCCCTGACTCCGAGCAGTTCAGTCAAGTATCTCTGAGAACACTGGGACAGTTGTTGCGAACAGCCGTCATTCAAGCCCCTCCTCCCTAAATGTGCCCAGCCTTCCAGGATAGCTTGACACCAGAAGGACATTTGTCCCCATTCCCAGGCCCAGAATTCAGCCCCAAGCCTGGCGGGTGACAAGAAACAAAAAAACCTGAATCCCAAATCAGGCTCGTTGGGTACAAACTGCACCCCATAAACCCATCTTTGCCTCCCTGGGGTCTCACAGAGTACTTCCCGGTCACTCAGAGCGCCCGCAATGCACCTAATTTCCCAGGAAGAGGGAGATGAGCTGGATTTTTGTTTTACCTTTTGTTTACCTTCTTGTTCTGGGGCTGGTGCTGAGAGTGAGCAGGATCCTCATTAAAGACTGGGATGTATTCATTAATAAAGAAATAGACTGAGATGGGTTAAACAGGTCAGTGAAATATGTAACCTTTAGGCTCACAAAATCCGGAACTAGAAAAGACTGGAGAGGCTCCGGAGCCCAACTCGCTTATTTTATAGCTGACAACTGGTCATATTGCACAAGGGCTTAATCAGCTGGGCCACACACAACCCCTGCCCCAGTGGTGAAGAAGAGGAGTCAGGTAAAGGGGGTGGGGATGAAGAGTCTGAAAAAGAGAAGCCTTTTTGGGGAGTGGGGGTAGGTATAAGCTGCCTTCAGGCATCAGAAAGGCTCGTCCCAGTAAGGGGGTCTGGCCCCAGAAAGCAGCCCCAGGAGCAAGCGGCAGGAGCCTGAGAAAGGCAGAGCTCTGCTCAGCACGGGGTGCCCCAAAAGCCGTACTGTGACCTCAACAGTTTAAACCGCACTAATAATTTTGGGACACTGTATAAGAGAAAGAAAAAACAATTTTCTTTTCTTTTTTTTTTTCTGAGGCTGGGGTTAAGTGACTTACCCAGGGTCACACAGCTAGGAAGTGTTAAGTGTCTGAGACCAGATTTGAACTCTGGTCCTCCTGAATTTAGGCTGGTGCTCTAACCACTGCACCACCTATTTTCCAATATGCCCCCAACAATTTTCCAATAATTACCAACTTTCCTCAAGTCAGATGAGGCACCTCAACAGTCAGTGGTTTTCCCTCCAAGGTGAGATCTACATGAAAAGGCTTTCATGAGGCAGAAGCAATTCAGTAAATATAAGTTGGTCTGGGTCAGGGCTTCTAAAATTCTTTCCACTCATGATCCTTTTTCTTTCTTTTTTTTTATGTTAGAGCTTTTTATTGACAGAACATATGCATGGATCATTTTTCAACATTGACCCTTGCAAACACTTCTGTTCCAACTTTTCCCCTCCTTCCTCCCCACCCCCTCCCCTAAATGGCAGGCAGTCTCATACATGTTAAACATGTTAAAATATATCTTAAATACAATATATGTGTACATATTTATATAGTTCTCTTGTTGCACAAGAAAAATCGCATTTAGAAATAAGGTAAAAATAGCCTGGAAATAAAAACAAAAATGCAAGCAAACAACAACAGAAAGAGTGTAAATGCTAAGTTGTGGTCCATACTCATGACCCCTTTTCACATGAGAAATTTTAACAGGAGAAGCATATAATTATATAAAATAGGTATATGAATCATTCACTGATAAGAAGTCATAAAGAAATTTATTTTAAAATAATTCTTTGACATACATATAATCTTATCATTTATTAAAGGTATAAGCAAATTGGCATAGTATTGAGATGGCTGTGCTTATTTTTAAATTTGTTTTATTTTTTCTGTTTATACATGTATATTAACTTTTTAAATACACATTTCTTTACAAATCATGTTGGGAGAGAAAAATCAGAACAAAAGTAAAAACAGAAAAAAAAAAAAAAAAAGAAGTGAACATAGCACGTGTTAGTTCTTTTTCTGGAAGCAGACGGCATTTTCTGTCCAAAGTCTATTGGGATTGCCTTCAATCACTGAGATGCTGAGAAGAATCAAGCCTTTCATAATTCATCATCGCACGTTCTTGCTGTGACCATGTACAATGTATTCCTGGTTCTGCTTGTTTCGCTCAGTATCAGTTCATTTAAATCTTCCAAGGCCTTTCCAAAATCAGCTCTTTTTAATAGGACAGTAATGTTTCATTACCTTCGTGTACCACCACTTGGTATATGAAGCCATTCCCCGCTGACGGGCGCCCACTCAGTTTCCAGTTCCTCGCCACCACAAAATGAGCTGCCACAAACATTTGTGCACAGGTGGGTTCTTTTCCCTCCCTTATGATTTCCTTGAGATACAGACCCAGAAGTGGTAGTACTGGGTCAAAGTATATGGAGCCTGTGCTTATATTTTTTATATAAAGCTAAATCTTGGCTAAATATTTGATACTTTTTGCTGTTGCCAAATGTTTTGAGACCCTGACATTCAGTTACATGGAATCAGTTTAAGAAGCCCTGGTCTAGGGGGCCAACGAGCCCCTCAGAATGCTGGAGGGGTCAAGTGCAGAGCCTGTGCCCCCAAACAGAGCTGGGGCTCATGAATCTTCCCACCGCTGTGGCAGAGGACCAGCCTGCAGGTGCCACGGCCGATGACTGACTGCTGAGGAGGGCTCGGCACCGGTGGCATGTGCTGGCATAGGACTTTGTGCATTTCCCTACATTTTTCTCCTGGGTGCACGACCCAGCTGCCAGGTGATAAATTCCTCCAGGCCAGGGGCTGTTTTCTTTTTCTTTCATTTCCCTCCACTCTGCCCCAGAGAGGGCCTAGACCCAGGAATGTTCCGAGCAGTGTAGCTGCTTCACAGGCTGCTTTCCTGACTTTGCAGAAGGTCAGAGAGCCCAGGCTCCCCAAGCTGGCGTTCCCTCTGCCTGGCTTAGATCCTAGCGCAGGGGAAAGCTGCTGCAGAACCGAGAGCTGACTGCTCAGAAGCCTAGCAGTGAAACAGCCCAGAACAAGGGCTGCATCTGCCAATTCTGTTTTCTATTTTTAGGGAAGCATGTTTGGAGTGAGCAGTCTTTGTGTTTGTGAGCCGGAGCCCAAGCACGCAGGAGAACTCCCATTCAAGAGCTGATTGTCAGCGGCTGCTGGAGGGGAGGCAGCTCAGCCCCTGAACTGGTTACATCAGCCCCAGAGCTGTGGAGTCTTTATGTGGAGAGAGAGGGGCAGAGCAGGGCATCGTTCCACTGAGGCTGTGCCTGCAAAGTCAATGTCGGGCTCCTCATGGCCAAACCCAAGAGCCTCTTTTCCACTCTCATTCTCCTTCACCTTTCAGTAGCCAAGGACATTGTGGGTCACTTCTGAATATGCTCTTCTTTCTGACTTTTCGGAACACACTCACACATTTACACACACACACACACACACACACACACACACACACACACACACACACACACACCACTCACATTCACACACCCCTCCTGGTTCTCCTCCTCTCTCTCCTACCACACGTTCTTTCCCTCCTTTGCTAAATCCTCCTCCAGGTCACAATACCTAACCCTGGCTGTCCCTCAGGTTCCGTGCTGAGCCCTCTTCTCTTCTCCCCTTATCCTACTTCACTTAATCTCATCAGCAGCCCAGATTTCATTATCATTTCTATGTTGGTGATTCTCAGATCTCCATATCCTGCCCCAAACTCTCACATCTCCAACCACCTTTTAAATACCTTGACATTAAGTTGACATCTTCAACTTAATATGTCTAAAAATGAGCTCACTATTTTGTTGTTCAGCTGTTTCAGGTGTGTTTAAATCTCAGTGACTCCATTTTGGAATTTTCTGGGCAAAGATCCTATAGTGGTTTGCTATTTCCTTGTGCAGCTCATCTTACAAGTGGGAAACTGAAACAAAGTGGAATGACTTGTCTAGAGTCACACAGAAAGTGTCTGAGGCCAGATTGGAACTTAAAGATATGTCTTCCTAACTCAAAGCCAAGGCTCTGTACCACTGTGCCACCTTGCTGCCCTGAACTCATTGCCTTCTCCTTTCGTTCCTATTACTCTAGATGGCAATACCCAGATCCTCAGGCTCCCATCCCAGGAGCCCTCCTAAACTCTTCACTTTCTCTCACCCTCCCTTAAATCCAATACAGTGCCAAAACTCATTTATTTCCCCTCTGCAGCATCTTTTGTCAGTATCATCTCTGCTGCATCTCTTGTCAATTTCTGCTCCACAGCACCTCTCCTCCATTTCACTTCTGCAGCATGTCCTGTCAGTTTCACTTCTGCAGCATGTCTTGTCAGTTTCACCTCTTTAACACCTCGTGTGGATATCACCTCTGCAGCATCTTGTTAATTTCCCCTCTGCAGCATTTCTCCATTTCACCTCTGCAACATGTATTATCAGTCCCTCCCACCCCTGC
This sequence comes from Sminthopsis crassicaudata, assembly GCF_048593235.1. Taxonomy (NCBI): domain Eukaryota; kingdom Metazoa; phylum Chordata; class Mammalia; order Dasyuromorphia; family Dasyuridae; genus Sminthopsis; species Sminthopsis crassicaudata. Next base: position 2,212,271 of record NC_133619.1, read on the forward strand.
TGCATCTCTCTTCCATTTCACCTCTGCAGTATCTTGTCAGTTTCACCTCTGCTGCATCTCTTATGGGTTTCACCTCTCCAACATCTCTTGTAGATATCACCACTGCAGCATCTCTTGTACATTTCTCCTTTGCAGCATCTCTTCTCCATTTTACTTCTGCAGCATCTTGTTAGTTTCACCTCTCCTACATCTCTTGTAGATATCACCACTGCAGCATCTCTTGTAAATATCACCACTGCAGCATCTCTTGTAGATTTCCCCTTTGCAGCATCTCTCCCATTTCACTTCTCCAGCATCTCCCCACACACTCCCTCCTCTTCTCTGACCCTGCCCCCACCCTGGCACAGACCCTCCTCACCTCACACCCAGACTATGGAAATAGCTGCTGGGATCTGCCCGCCTCTCCCCACTCCAGCCTCTCCTCCATCCAGCTGCCAAAGGTGATTGTGTCACCCCCTACTCAGCATGCTTCAGTGGCTCCTTTCACCCCCTGGGAGCAAATACAAACTGTTCTGTTTGGCCTTCGAAGCCCTTCACAACCCACCCCTTCCTACCGTGCCCGGCCTCCTATATGTTGCTGCAGTCAGAGGACTCTGCTCCAGGGCATCAGCCTCTGATGATGCTCACACAAGGCCCTCTGCCTCCTGACTCAGGGCATGTTTCTGGCCTCCCTGCCTGGAGCGCACCCCCCCCACCCCGTCTCTGATCCTGGTTTCTCTGGCTTCTCCCAGGCCACCCCCCGCACAACCCCCACAACCTCCCTTGCTCAGAGAATGCTTCTGAGATAACCCGATCAGCTCCAATTTATTCTGCGTGAGACACATACACACATGTACATATAGATAAAATTCACATGTGATGCACATACATAATCTTTTGGTACAGAACTGTGTGCTAGCATCTCCTCATTAAGGGCAAGGACTCTTATTTCTTTGGTTTGTTTTTGTCTTTTTTGCAAACTCGCTGTTTAGTGTTGGTCCTGATGGGTTGAAAGTCTATCACTGCTGACCAGGACCCTACACAAGGACCCCCGTGGGCGGCATAGTCAGAAAACCACAAAGCTACACTTGTCTGTTACATTAAAGGGCAGTTACGTGGCTCAGCGAGCCGAGCCCTGGGCCCGGAGTCAGGGAGGTCTGAGCTCAGACCCAGCCTTGGACGCTCCCTAGCTGTGGGACTCCGGCCACGTCACTTCAGCCGCTTGCCTCCGTCCACTGCAGGAGGAAAGGACCAGCAGGCCAAGAAAACTCATGGGTAGTGGTCCTCAGGCCCATAAGGGTCAGCATCACCTGGACAACGTTAGGTTGTATTTTCATTCTGTTGAACATTTTCCAATGTCAGGGAAGAGTCCCCAGGGCCTGGCAATGACTGAGGCTGGCCCTCCGCTCTCTCCCCAAGCCCAAGGCCAAAGTCTTAACTATTTGAGTCCCAGACCCCCTTGATAGCTGTGGCCAGACCCTGTTCAGAATCATGGTATTCATGGCATAAAATGAATGTAAAAGATTTCAAAGGAAACCAAGTATATTGAAATGTATCAAATTTAAAAATCAAAGTTATCAAATTTAAAAAAGATTTGGTGACCCCAGGTTAATGTTTCTTTTATGTAAGACATGCCGGATGATTGGTTTCCCCCTCTCTGAGCATTTCCGGTAACAGGGAGCTCACTGCTGTCTGGCAGTCTGTACGTCTTCGTCATTGTTTAGAAGCACTCCTTACGTTGAGCTGATGCCTGTGATGCGGTGGCTTTCGAACCCAGGTCTCAGCTCTTTCAGGGAGAAGGACGCAGACAATGAAATGTAGGGCAGGGCCCTCCAAGCTGCCTTTCCAGTTCTTTTTGCTCTGGGTGCTGTCTGGCATCACCCATCTGGCACAGGGAGGCTCCAGGGCCACGCCTCCGCTCCCCGGGCCTGGGCCCCTTCCAAGCCCTGGCTGGTTTTCCAGGTGGCTCCGCTCGGCCCCCTCCGCTCGCGCTCCCCCTCCCTGAAGTCTCCGATCCAGAGTTTGGACTGCAGGGAGCCTGTCGGCCTCCTCCCCCAGCCTGCCCCCTAAGGACCGCCCCCCCCATCCCGGCCCCAGCCACACGCCCCGCTTGAACCCATCACTTCTGGGGGCCTCCTGGCTGGAAAGGTCTTCCCAGCATCAAGCCCAGACTGGTCTCTTGGCAACAACTGCTCCCTTTCCCCTGTTTTGCTCCCGGGGCCACACAGAACAAACCTGATCTTCCTCCCCATGACAGCCTTCTAGCATAGGAGGAGCACAGTTCTCCCCTTCCTCAGAAGGGAGTCTTCTCCTTCAGAAGGGTTAATGTGTCCAGTCCTTCAGTGCAGCCTTGGGGTTCCTGGCGGCTTCTCCGGGACACACCCCCGCCAATCAATACCCCTCTGAAACACGGGACCCCAAAATGGGCCCAGTACTTCTGAACAGAGGCACCGGGACGGGGAGGGAGGGGGGCTGGAAGGGGAGGAGGGACTGACTGGTAGGAAGAGGGGAGCTAGTAGGGAGAGGAGGCTAAAGGGGGAGAAGGAACTGGAAGAGGAGGGTGCTGAAAAGCAAGGAGAGACTGGGGGGAGGTAGAAAGAGGGGAGGAGTGTTCTCACTTCCCAGGTCCTGAAATCACAGCCCAAGATGGCACGGACTTTATAGACAACTACATCCCACCCCAGGACTTGTATTATGTTTGCAGTGCACTAAGACCCTCATATCGTTTTTTTTTCAGAGCCGTGACCTACCTTATTCTCTACAGCTTTACTGGGAAACTGTCTTTTTGTACCCAAGCGTAAGACTTATATTTAACCTTATTGAATTGGGTCTTATTAGACTGATCCCAGCACTCTGCCTTTAAATATTTGGGAGATCCTGTTTCTGTCATTCCCTGGGTTACCTCCCCCTTTCTTTTGTGTCACTTAGAAATCTGGTGAGCAACTGTGAATGTCTTTATCCAAGACATTGGTAGAGCCCTAACCAGCCCAGGGCCAAGTACAGATGGGGGGGGGGGGTCTCCCCTAGGGCCTTCTGCTCTTCCTGTCTGTTCTGAAATCATGGGAATGTGTTATCACTCACCCACATCTCTCCATCTTTTCTCCAGAGGAAAATGAAATGCTAAAATATTCTTGGTGAACTCTCACCCTTAGGGTCTTTTTGGCCCCTATTCATAAACTCCTAGATCCAGCGATGTAGGAACCTCAGAGGCTATGAAATCCAACCCCTTTGTGTTAGTGAGCAGGCCCTGAGGCCCAGGGACCTTCAGCTCCCTGTCTAAGATCCCACTTTGCTTCACAGATGCCCCCATCCCTTTTGACCCTTTCTCCTGAAGACTACACCCGCTTCTTGGCCCAGTGAGCAGGAATGGGCGGCAGGGTTTGACCCCAACCTCTTCCTTCATGTAGGGATTGTCCATCACACTCGCTCAGCTGACCTGATGGTAGGTGCCCCTTTTCCCAAGCTACAAATCAGTGACTTGGTTATGACTCAACAGCATTCTGAGTGCCAGAGACATCCCTTGGCTGCTTCATTTTATTTTATTTTTGTGATCAATGCACCTTCATCATGTCTAAACAAGAGAATTCTCCCCACGGGGGGGGGGGGAGGTTACAAACTTTTAACTTAGGGACAAAATTGAAATTTTTCTGAATGAGAAGTACCACCCTGCTGATGAATGCTGGATGCCTTTGGAAATTAGCTTTTATTGCAGACTTGATGATGTTTCTTAATGGATTCCATCTAAAATTACAAGATGAAACAAAGCTTCATGTGAAATCATTTAGACAACTAATAATGTTTAAGCCACAAGTCGCATCAAGCTGCTTAAGACACTTCCCACGATGTCAAAGGTGTCTATTCCCACACAGTTTTGCAGCAGTTCTACTTTCTGAGCTCGAACTACAGTTCAGCAGGGTTTTTTAGACCTTTGTACAAACAACAAAGAAATTTCCACACTTCAAAATCCACTGGATTATGTAACTGAGGATATTTTGCCCAATCTGGCAAATTGGATTGATTGATCTACAATGTAATGATGTGCTCAAAGGCAAATATCAAAAACGTGCTCGATTAAAATCACATGCTTGTGGAGCGATGGCAGGACTTGGCAGCATTTATGTGAAAATACATTTTCAAAACTGAAAGTCATAAAAATCTCATGTACCAGCATCAAGAGATGAACATTTACAATCAATTTTGATGATTGGGAACACTGTCTGAACCCTAATTAAGCACAATAGTGGCCTCCCAAAAATCCATTCTTCTCATCGTTCAGTCATGCTCCCTTTGTAACTATTGGCAAAGATACCAAACGGACTTTCTATTTCCTTCTCCAGCCCATTTCATAGATGAGGAAACTGAGGGCAGCAGCCTTAAGCGACTTGGCCAGGATCACCCAACTGGTAGGTCAGATTTGAACTCGGGAGGACGAGTCCTTCTGACTACAGATCTCGAGCTCCATCCCCTGTACTAACCCTAACCCTAGCTGCTTATGCCTCTCATTGGTAGATTTATAGAATAAAACATTACACTTGGCTGTTATTGGTATGCTTCTTAATTTCACCGGTAAAAGTTTTGTGAAAATTTGCTTTTTTCTAGTCTTAAATATCTAGATAAGCTCCTCACTCTCACCTCTGGGCCCACAAAGCCTAAAGTATTTACACTCTGGCTCTTTCCAAAAAAGTTTGCCCTTCACTGTTCTGGGACACTTAGAGTTAGAAAATTCCTTGATTTCTGGTTTGATCCTTTGAGTTAAACTCGAGGGGGGAGAAGGACTCTGGGCCCACTCCCAAGTCAAAGCCTCAGAGCCGGGCAGAGGCGGCCATGGAAGCCCCGCTCTATTCTCAAACCTTTTTTGTGGAATGCATCTAGAGCCGAGTAACGCCCAAAGCCAATGGAAGGTGAGGTCCCAGCCAGGAGCCTTCCTGCCCCACCTCTTCCTGCCCTCATCACCATGTATGTCTGTCAACAAGGAAAACCCCTACTTTGGATTCTGGCGGGAGCAAAACCTCCCCACTTCCCTCTGGATAACCCCCTCTGACTCCACCAAGCCTTTTATTTGCTTCTGTAGGATGCCCTTATCCTGTAACCCTGGGGACTGGGTCACATCCCAGCTCCTCGGCATCCAATAACAAGCCCTGAATCCCCACAACCCCCACGTTCTTTGTTCTGGCTCCTTTTTTCCCCTCCACCAGCTGCCTTTGCGCTCTAAAATCTGCTTCCCCAGATTTCCTTCTTCTTTATCTGAATGCCCCAAACTGCTGAATTTTTACTTTCATCAAAACTCGGCCATTCTGGGCCCCTATTCCTCCAAGGATGTTAATTACTGGCTGGTAATAATGGTGGTTAATTAATCAGGTTAACTAAGGGGCCTTTGTGATCATCTGTGGGGCTCTCTAAGGGACAGGGCTTCCTGGGCCACTTGGTCTTCAGCTCAGCCTCCCTTGGTCTTATTTGGGGTCTCCTTATTCATATCAGAGGACACAGGCCCGGGAGAGATGGTGCCCTGGGAGGAGAGGCCGTAGAGAGGGTCTTCTCCTCTCTGAGGTCCCCAGCATGGGGGCCAGTCCTTGACCACAGCATCTGTCCTTTTCCTTTTAGGTGGAGGAGCCTGGAGCCTCTGACCTTGTGGATGTGTGAGGTTGGGAGGGTTGCCCCGGGCCCAGCCTTCCAGGCCAGATTTATGGCCTCCAGGAGCAAGGAGGGACCTTCCGGCCACAGCCAGAAGTTCAGAAGGATCTGAACATCAGCCCGGGTTCCAGTCCCACAGAGGAACTGAGCTAAATCAGGAGTCTAATCCCCCCCACCGGCAGAGGCAGCCTTGGGAGGGATTGCACAAGGGGAAATGTTTGGCCACTTCTTTCTACAGTCCTTGAAGTAATCATTCCTTTGTAAAAGTGGATTGCTACCAAGAGATTAGTGGAGCTAGGGTGCTAGCTCCTGGGCTCTAGCGGTGAGAGGGACAGGCTGGTGCATCGGAGAAAAGATCTCCTGGCTCCTGGGGGGTTACCTCGGACTTGGGGGGCAGATGCAGCTGCCAGACCCTGGGGGAGCTGGTTCACCTGAGCCAAATATCAGAGAAATCAGCCAAAGGTGACAAATACGACTCGTTCTGCGTCTGGGAGCCCGTCTCCCATGTAAGCTCTCTGACTCAGCAGCACAGACATGGACCTCTAGCCCTCCCTTCCTCCTTCACCAGGTCATTCAGGTCTGCATCACTTGTTAACTTCCTGTCCCGGGAAGGAGGTCCCTGCCCAGGACGCCCTGCCCTTCTCCCCAGAACGTATGGGGGGGAGAGCCCACATTTGGCCTCCAGGATAACCTCCCAGGACTCCAGTCCCCTCCTCTATAAGATCAGGAGGGGATTAAAGCCCCACCGAGCTCGAAATCTAAGAGTCTGTGTGTGATAGAGACCAAATTGGGGTCCAAAGGCTGGGATTTAAGCCCTTGTTGTAGATTTGACTTGGTGAGCTGGAAGGAGCGTCTCTCCTCCCCAGGTCACAATTTCTTCCTCTATCAAGCATCAGGTGAGGGAGGAAGTCAATCCCTCCCAAAAGGAGAAGTTCAGGGCAGAGAGTGAGAAGCTGTTGGGGTTCCCTGGCTGCCCCCCAATACTCTAGTCACATACAGCAATAATTTCCAGAGAATCTCATCTGCATGGACTAGTGAGAGCAGGGAGTGATCCCTGGGACATGTGCCAGGGGCAGAAAGTTTGGGAGCCGTGCACCCACAGAAAATATATTCTGATCCCTAGCTCAGGAACCCTGCAATGAGTGGATGTTCACATGGAAGAGGAAGAAAAGAGATGTTTGAAGTAGGAAGAGAAAGAGAAAGGAGGATGGGGAGGGAGGAGTCACAGTGGGTCCCCAGGGGCAAGGATTGAGGCTCCTCAGGACTGTAACCCCTCCACACCAAGCACAGAGTCTGGCCTGGGGCAGCGCTCAACCAAGGCTTGGAGGAAGTCAGAGGAAGAGCGCACAAGTGCAGGGAAAGATGGTGAGGAGGACGGATAAAGGACAAAATGGAAACATGAGATGACCCCAAACTTCCCAACCCAGAGTCTGGTTCTTGGGTAACTGGATGATTTGGAAAACTCAGTCACTAGACATTTATTAAGTATGAGTGAGTGCCAGGCACTGCGTTAAGGCCTGGAGATACGAAGACAGGTAGAGATAGTCCCTGCCCTCCAAAGGCTTCCACTCTAATGGGGGACACAACCACATATAAAGCAGCTCCGAGACTGACAGGAACTGAAGCTGAGTGAAATGAGCAGGACCAGGAGATCATTATACATGGCAACAACAACACTGTATGATGGATGTGACTATCTTCAGCAATGAGAGGATCCAGTTAGTTCCAATTGATCAGTAATGAACAGAACCAGTTACACCCAGAGCAGGAACTATGGGAAATGAGTGTGGACCACAACACAGCATTTCCACTCTTTCTGTTAATGCTTGCTTGCGTTTTTGTTTTTCTTCCCAGATTATTTTTACCTTCTTTCTAAATCCGATTTTTCTTGTGTAGCAAGACAAGTGTATAAATATGCATACATATATTGCATTTAACATATACTTTAACATATTTAACATATATTGGTCAACCTGCCATCTGGGGGAGGGGGTGGGGGAAAGAAGGGGAAAATTTGGAACAGAAGTTTTTTGCAAGGGTCAATGTTGAAAAATGACCCCTGCATATGTCTTGTAAATAAAAAGCTATAACTAATTAATTAATTTTTAAAAAATAAAATAAAATAAAGCAGCTCCCTACAGCAGAAACTGGAAACAATCACCAAGGGAAGGCTTTCAGAACGAGGGATGATCAGGAAAGACTTCCTGTAGAAAGTGAAGTTTTAGTTGAGACTTGAAAGAAGTGAGGGAAGCCAAAGGGTGAGATAAGGAGAGAGTTCCAAGCCAGGAAAATAGAGCACCTAGAGATGAGGGTCTTGGAGAGGAGGAGGACGGGGGTCAGGATCTCAGGGTCACCAAGAAAGTGTGAGGAGATGAGGTAGAGGGAGCTGGTGGGGAGCTAGGTGGAAGAATCCGTGGCAGAAGTATGGGGAGGTAGATAGAAGAGCAAGAGAAAGACATGGAGGATCTGAGTGTGGGGCGGGCTTCTCAAGGAGTTAGCCACGAAAGGGAGGATGGATAGAAGATGTTGTCTAGTGGGGGTGCATGGGTCAAGGGAGCATTTTTCCAGGATGGACCAAAAATGGACATGTTTGGAGGCAGGGAGAGACGGATGGTTAGTGAGAGAGCGAGGATAGTCTGGAGGAGGCAGGATGGCACGAGAGAGAGGTTTGCCTTCTGCCCTCTAAGGCTGCATGAAGCCCTTCTCCTCTTGGTAGGCCTTGAAGACAGCTAGCTTGTTCTCCTCCAGTCTTCTCTTCTTCAGATTAAAAATCCTCGATTCCTTTGATGAGCGCTTCTGTGTCAAGGCTCCAGGCTTCTCCCTTACCCCATTTTCCCTCTCCTGGACACCTCGGCTTATTGGGGTCCCTCCGAACACATGGCACCCAGAGCCAACGCCACTGCCCTGCTGTGCTCTGAGAGGGCCGAGTACAATGGGTCCAGGCCCGCCTGCATCTGGGACACAGCTGCTGAAGAACAACGGACTTCAGATCAAAAAGATTCACCCTGACCCTCTAAGAGACCTTGGACAAGTAATGTAACTCCTCCAGACCCGCCTCATCCTAGCTCTGAGGTGCCCCCTCCTCTACATCCAGGGTCCTGTGAGTGAGTGGCTCATGGGTGATGGTCTAGAGAGGAGGGACCAGGGGCAAGCACATCCATGCAACAGTCTGGGTGACGGTGGCGAGGCTTCTTAGGGAAGAGGCGATGAGGAGGAAACAGGGGGGAGAGATGGAGGGAAGGGAGGGAATCCAGGGGCTCCGAGGGCATGGACCCGGATGGCTGGAAGGACGAGAGCAGAGGGTCTGGGAAGGTGACGGGCTCCATTTTCGATGTGTTGGGTCTGAGGCAGCCACCCCGTCACACAGAAGTGGAAATGTGGGAGAGGCCAGAGCTGGCCACCATCTGCCAGAGATGAAGAGCTTCGGGCGACAGGGACAGAGGTGGGGCGGGGAAAGCAATCACGTTGATGTCCCTGTCCTGAAGGTCATTTACAGAGCTCTTCACTCTCCCACATTCAATCAATTATCGGAGATCTTCACAACAGCCCTGTGAGGGAGGCATTCATTCATTCATTCATTCAATGGGCATTTATTAAACACTTGCTTTTTTGAGTAATGGTTCACATGGTTTCTAGTAAGGATAAGTGCTTAATAAATGCTTGTAGACTTGACTTGCATCAGGCATTAGGAACCCAGAGGTTAAACTGAAAGAGCCCCTGCTCTTGAGGAGTTTTATGTTTTATTATCATCCTCTAGTAAGTAAATTTTAAATGGTGCTATTTCCCAGAGGCGCAGAACCGAGGGGATGACTTTTCCCATTTCAGATACAGAAATTGAGGCTAGCAGAGGTCGGGCCCAGGGCAGAATCCCAGGACCACCAGCAAGCCTCCTTCTATCCCATAAGTCAGAGCGGTGAGCCCGGGAAGCCCCGGGTGCAAGGTTGGCGTGAGCCAGAGCAGCCCTGCCAGCCATGACCAGAGCAGACCCGGTACAGGACAGATCTTCGGAGATTCCCAGGCGATCAGGGCCCAAGGCTGGAATGCAAACAGCCCATCTCCAAGGAGCAGCCTCTGGAAACCAGAAGCAGGAAGCGAAACCAGGACCCGGAGCTGTCGCCACCTCAGGCACGGCGGATCCAGTTCTGTGGCCCGGCCCGGCCTCCACCCTCTCGCTGTCACAACCACGCTGGATCCAGGAGGTTATGACCTCGCTCACACCTTCCTCCCTTGCCATTCCAGGCCGGCCTCACCCAGGGCTTTAACCTAGCACGGACATCTGGGGGAGCCCCAAAGCGGACCGCTCCAGGCTGGCTGCCCAACGCTGAGCTCTTCCGGGGAGCTCCCAAAGTTGCTACTAACCAGCTGCCCAGAAAAGGGAGGCTGCCAGCCTCCCAGGAGGTGCCAGCCCGCCGCTGTCCACAAGAACTAAAAATAAGTTTGGGAGAGAATGGAGGATGACTCATGCAGGCTAGGTGTCTGACAAAAATAAACGCCTGTGGATTGATTGATTGGCCGATTGCTGACACGTTTGGAGAGGCCCTCTGGTCTAGACGGAGCTCGTTCTGTGCACCAGACAGCCTCCTAGCAGGCTTCACTGGAGTGTGCGTGGGGCCGGTTTTCTTCTAAACCCTCCCAGGGAAGTGTAGTGGGGCCAGGTTTCAGCTCACTCTTTCCGTCTGTTTCATTATGTCCCAACATCTCTGACTTCCACCCAAACTGCTCTCTTCCATTTCCCGAACTTGTCCTTCTGTTGCTCCCACCTTTGTACTTTTGCAGCACAGGTTGTTCCTCTGCCTGGAATCATCTCCGGCATCTCTTTCTTTATATACATATACATACATATACCCCGATCACTGCCTTCAGTGCTTCCCTGGGCCAGCCCAGTGCGCCCTCTCCACAGTATCCTTTCTGTACATAGTTATTTGCGTTATCTTCCCCCATCCGAGTGAACTCATGGACACCAGGGACTCCTCTTTACCTTTCTCTGCATCCCCGGTACTTCTCCCAATGCTCAGCACACAGTAGGTGCTCATCAGATGTTCGTTACCTGCCTGCCTGACTCCATCATCCTGAATTTCATCCAGTATATTGGAGGCACTGATGGGGGTGGAACTGTGGAAGTGCATCAGTTGTGTTAAAAGCTGAATCCTTTTGTAAAGGGAGATGAATCCTTCAAAGATCCATCTTCTCAAGAGTGTGAGGAGGCCACTGGGGATGACGAGAGCTTGGCTCCTCCAGGGACAATGGGGAGCTGTCCTCTCCCCTGAGGGAGCAGCTGCTACAGCCTTTGAGAGCCCCGAGAGCCCCAGGGTGACCTCTTGAGAAGTCATGTGAGCACTCACCATTTTTCTGGTTTTGAGACTTGGATTTCCCCATGTTGGGCTTTCTTCAAAGTGATCCCCATCCCGGAAGACTCTGACACCCTATTTGGGTGGCTCTACATGAGAGGGAGACTTCCCCCCCTAAGTGGAGCTCTCTGGGAAGGTTTCACCCATCCTGGGCATCTCTGCCCACATCAAGACAGGGAGGTGGTCAGATGGCCCAAATGCCCAAAGAAATAATCCCTGGTATTCTTGTGTTGTGATATCACCATGTTGTGATAGAAATGGAAGGCTTGGAGGCAACATTAGCAGCGCCGCTTAGGCAGTCAAGGGCTGGACCCACAATCCTGAGCACAAATGAGAATGCCCCCATATCTTTGATCAGGCAATGGACCTCCGTAAATGTGGACAATTCCATAAAAATGAACAATTAATGAGTGGGAGAAACAGAAGCAGGAGCCACAAGCCTCCCTCAGGCTCTGCTGAGAATAAATGGACCGATCCATCAGAGATCAGGCATCCCCAGCCTTACCCCACCTAGATACCCGATCCCACAGGTCTGAGTGACTCACTGATTTAACTGAGTCACTAATTCCTTCTGGAACTTTGTCTTCATCTTCAGTTTTCTTTGTTCCTCAGTTTGCTCATCTGCACAAGGAGATAATAACACAGACCCATTTTAAGGCGTCTTTGGGGACTTATTAAAGATGGTAAGTCTTCTTTGAAAAAGCTAAGTGTAGTAATAACTAACTCTTACCACTAATGGGCACCTTGGGCACAGAGCCCAAGCTTGAGACTTGGCTAACAAGAAAAATTAAAGAAGGATCATAGATTTTGATCATCTATTTTGTAATCAGCCATAAGGATGTGCTTCTGACACAAAGTAAGAAGCCAACCAATGTCTGCTGAAATCCAAGTTTGTGTCTTATCTTGGGCTAGAAAAGCTGGGAGATGTGTGAGTCTGTGAAGTTAATGACCCCACCTGCCATGGCCACCCCTCTGCTCTGCCCATTGCCAAGGTCCAGTCCTTCCATGAAGTCTTTCCCGGCAACTCCAACAGGCCTAGCCCTCCTCGCTGCCCTTCCTCTGCCTACATCAGACATTTGAGAGTCAGAAAGATCAGCAGAAGCTTCCTAGTCCAGGCCCCTTATTTTAAAACAGAGCAGCAATCCTCCAAAGTACATAATGCATGCCTCAGCTCAGAGAACTTATAAATACAAGAAGCTGGAACTTGAACCCAAGCAACCAATTACATTCAACTGAGTACCTCTTGTAACTTAGCCAGGGCTCCCTCCCATGAGCTTCTACTGCCTTTGCTGGTATTGTCATCTTCCAATAAGACTGGGTAATGCTTGAGGGCAGCCAATCTGCCATCATTTTGTGGGCACCGCAAAACTGAAGAGTGCTGGGCATATCTCAAGTATCCAATGAATAGAACTGAAGTCAGACAGAAAAAAAGGGAGGGAGGGAGGAAGGAAGGAAGGAAGGAAGGAAGGAAGGAAGGAAGGAAGGAAGGAAGGAAGGAAGGAAGGAAGGAAGGAAGGAAGGAAGGAAGGAAGGAAGGAAGGAAGGAAGGAAGGAAGGAAGGAAGGAAGGAAGGAAGGAAAAGAGGAAGAGAGAGAGAGAGAAAATGAAGGAAGGTGAGAGGAAGAGAGGGGGATGGAGGGAGGAAGGAAAGAAGGAAGGAAGGAAGAGAGGGAGGGAGGGAAGAAAGGAAGGAAGAGAGAGAGAGAGAAAGATAAGGAAGAAAGGAGGGAAAAAAAAACATTTATTACATATTCCTGTGTATATTTGACGGGTCAATATATGGGAAAGATTAGAATTCTTTTAAGGTCCAAAGGGCCAAAGCTCTGGTTTTCCCAGTAACAATGTTTGGCTATGAGAGTGGAATGAAAGGAAATTCAAGCACAGAATTAGCACAGAATTGATGCTTTCTTGAGTTGTGGTGCTAGAGAAAGCTTTTGAGAGTGACCTGGACAGCAAGGAAATCAAATCAGTCAATGTTTTAAAAAATTAATTCAGACTATTCCCTGGAAGATCAAACACTGAAACTGAAACTTAAAAACTTTGGCCACATAGTGAGAAGATGGGACTCATTGGAAAAGATGCTGATGTTGGGAGAGATTGAAGGAGACACGGAAAGATAACGTTATGGAAACAAGGCTTCAGGAGGTGATGGAGGACAGAAGGACCTGGTGTTCTATGGTCCATCGGGTCACTAAGAGTTAGATATGACTGAATGACCCTACAACCACAGCAATGGAGAAGTTGGAGTGACAGGAGAGTTGTAAAATGGCTGATTTAGGCTTGATATCACCCCACTAAGAGAGTTGTCCCCAGGCGGGAGTGGCTTTCTAAGGAGGTCATGGACTCCTTATGACCCAGCAGAGACTCATTTAGATGGATTGTAGAGGGGATAATTGCTCCATCAGTCCAGATGCCTGGGGGGGTCCAATCTAATCCTTGGGGAATCTCTCCAAGAGTTGGCAACTCCTCAATGAGTATTTTGGAAAATATCCAAATGGCGCAGGACATTTGGAACCTCAATTCACCACTATATGCTGTCCTTCAGGTGCTCACAATGCAGATGGGGAAAGGCAAGCCCAAAGAAATCTGGATATGAAGGGTTTTCTTTGAATAATAAGTAGACTGCCAATATGTGACTCTCCTGAAATCCTTCCTGCCCATCTGGGTCATGCTGTCTCCACCAGCTGCTTAGAACCACAAAGGCAAGGGGTTGTTTTGTTTTGTTTTGTTCTGTTTTTTATTGGTTGGTACCTTCATAGATCCATTATCTTAGGTCTCTGTCTCAACTCAGCCTTTTATAAAAAGGGCACAATGGCGTGCCTTTGTTTCCTGATATGTTCCAAGACTTAATTAGTTAATTGATGTTTACAAAATGTTTTATGAAATCCTCAGTGACTAGCACATAGAGTGTAACTAGGGTGAGGCTGCAGACCTCTGGCTCAGGTGCTCATATCCTAGGGAACAAAATATCCTTATCACTGTGAACAAGGAAGACTCCAGTTCCTGGTAAATTAGATCCAAGGTAAAAAAGAAACAAGGATAGAGTCCACTGGAGAAGAGCTTCTTGGCCAGGGTAAATGCAGTCTGGGGCAGAAGGGGAACAAAGATAATAGGGAGAGACTTGAAGAGGAATATTAGGTCCTTGAGGCACAGTCCTTCAGCTCTCTCTTTGGCCTCTAGAGAGTTCTCCTTTTCATGAAAAAACCATATTTCACTGGATCTCATGATCCCCAAGGAGAGAGAGCATTTCAAAGCCAAATGCCAAGTCCCCTTGTGTCTCCTCATGTATCTGCTCACAACAACCGAATAGCAATCCTGATAGTTCAATAACCACCTTCATGGGACTGGGAAAGACTTGTTTCAGATTCTGTAGAGACAGAAAATGATTTAAATCCCTGCTGGTTTTCCCCAGGATGTAGACATAAATAGGAACATGACCATGAACATGAAGAGGAGGAAAAGGAGGTCTTGTGAAATTTCAAAGCCTTTTCTTTTGCTTGTTTTTAGCCCTTCAAAACAAGGTCAGGATTCAGATGTGTTTCACTCTGATTTATCTGCCTAGCAACCTCCTACTGGGGATCTCAAAGCACCATAAAGTATAATTAGTAACTCAACAGCATCCTTGAGAGTCATTGTAGGAATTTCCCTTTCAGGCAAAATGACTGAAGTACCAAAAGCCCAGAGACCAATCCCATAAATTCCCTCCTCTGCTTTGATGGCAGCCTTTTCAACCACATTATTCAAAGAACCCATCAGAATGGAAGCTTCCCAGCCAATAGAACAAAGGATCTGAGAGGATTGGTTGGAGCAACAACTCTTTTGTGATTTTCCTACCTAGAGCTCATCCGCAAGTGGCTGAGGAGCAGGGAGCTGCCCGCCAAACAGTTAAGGAGGCTGGGTGCTGAGCCAAGGGCCTTCTTCATCTGCCTACCTCAGTTATGCAAGCAGTAGAAACGGTCATTTATGGGCTGGGACGCTTGACAACCCAGACATGTCCTAGGTATGAGATTGTGAAGGGGATAAGCCTAGAGCGTTTCATTCAGCCCAACCACTCTGGGGACCTCTGGGACCTAGAGGTATCTCTAAGTCTTAGAGCAAAGCGCAATGCAACTATATATTTCTTATCATTTTCCCCAAGAACTCATAGTTCTGAAAATCCACTCACATCAGGAATGGATCCAATAGGCAACACTACATATATACCATGAAGGGGATGGCACCATCCAAAATGTATAAAGAAATAAGAGGGAAGGAATGGGTGGATGGGGAAGCAATGGGTGAGGGAAGAAGACAAGAGAGGGATCCTTGGGTGGAGGGAGGTTAAGTAACCTCCAAGTTATGGAGCAAAATTTAATTAAAGAGACAGCAAGGATACGAAAGATATGTGTATGCATGTAGGGTGAGTATGGGTGTGAGTGTGTGTGTGTACCTATATATCTACATAAATATATCTTTTCTTAAATGTAACTTACTTGGGAGTGGTAGGGGGGATGAAAGGGGAAAAAATAAAGTAAATAAGGTGAACCGCATAGAACCAAAGAACAATTTACAAGGAAGTAAAGAAAATGGTCATTTATAAATATAATTTCTTCTACTTTCTTGATCTGGTAATTTGTTGTTTTATATTTTCAGTCCTTTCTGATGTTGGGCTGGGTACATGACAATGTTCTTTTTTGTTTTGCTTTATTTTGTTTTGTATTTCTTCTCTGTTCTTTTTCTTACTGTTTTTTCAAATATACAAAAGAATTTTTCTCTAGAAAATATTAATCTTAGAAATATCATTTTCCTTCTTGGAAGCTGGATTTCTATAAGGAAAATCAAGAAGTCAACACACATGTATTAAGTACTGACTATGTGCCAAGAATTAGGCTGAGTGTTGGAGACACAAAGAAAGGCTAAAAAAAAAAAAAAAAATGAAGAGTTGGGAGGTTAGACGAGCTCTAGAGTGTTTTTTAGAATTAGCCAATTGGTCAATAAAAATTTATTAAATGTCTACTCATTCCAGACACTGTGCTAAGCTCTCAGCACACACAAAAAAGAAGCAAAGACAGTCCCTGCCTTCGGGGAGTTCACAGCATAATCAAAGAGACAACATGAAAACAAACATATACAAAGCAGGCTCTATGTATCCACATGGATAGGAACTAATTAAGAGCAAAGGCCCTGGAATGGAGAGGGCTTAGTAAAGCCTTCCTGGAGGAAATGGACATTTAGTTGGAACTTGAAGGAAGCCAGGGAGGCCAGGAGCTGGAGCTAGGAGGGAGAGTGTGCCCGGCCTGGGGAAATGCCAAGGGTCTTGTCCATGGAACAGCCAAGAGCCCAATGTCACTACATGGAAGGATATGTTTGGGGGAGTAAGGTGTGAGGAGAATGGGAAGGAAAGAGGAGACCAGGTTATAAAGTGGTTATTAGCGCCTATCCTGTAATGAGAACAGTTTCGGAGGAGAGAAGGAAGCATATTTGGGAGATGTTGCAGAGGTGAATCAACTGGTCTTGGCAGCAGATTGGATCTGGGGGTTGAGAGATAGTGAGGAGTCCAAGATGACTCCTAAGTCGGGAGCCCGAGGGACTGGGAGGAGGGTGTTGCCCTCTACTGTAATAGGGAAGGTGGGAGGGGAAGGAAGGGTTAGAGGGAAAGAGGAGTTCTGTTTTGGACATGCTGAAGTTAAGATGTCTACTAGTTCAAGCAATTGGAGATGCAAGACTAATAGTCAGCAGAGGTTAGGGGGCAAGAAAGAAAGATCTGAGAACCATCAGAGATGGTCATTAAATCCGTGAAGAGATTACAAGAGAAGGCATCTAGAGAGAGAAGAGGAGAGGGTCCAGAACAGATTCTGAGGGATATCTATGGTTAGAGTCTGGAGGAGGATTCAGCAGAGGAGTTGGATTCTGAGGGATACCTATAGTTATAGGGTATAGTCTGAAGGAGGATCCAGCAGAGGAGGAGGAGGAGGAGAAGTCAGAGAGAGAGGAGAACTAAGACAGAGAGGGGAGTGTCCCAAAAACCTGAAGAGAAGAAAGCATCAAGGAGAGAAAAGGGTGATCCACACAATCAAAAGCTGCAAAGGCACCAAGGAGAATGAGGATTGAGAAGAGGGAGTCAGGAAGTTGCTTGAGCTCTCCTCAGTTTCCCTTAGAAACAACATTAAAATCGAGCCTCTGAATAGATTCTGGAGTGACGGAATCTTCAAAAAGATGGAGTGAAACAACTTTCCAGCTTAAGATAATTTAGAGAAACTTCAGAAAAGTGCTGTCTCGCTTGGGTAAGAGGGGAACAGACAGTGTCTAGGCAAGCCTGTGAGAGAGGCTTTTAGCCACTAGTGCTGATTAGCAACTGAGACCCCTAAGTCCTGGCTCAGCCCTAGTCCAGAAAACAAACTGCCAGCCTTCAAATCCCTAGCACAACAAGCACAACTAGGCCAGGCCACCTCAGTACAGTGGCTTTGACACAGAAAATCCATAACCAGGCCCCTAGCCCCCAGCACAAGAAGCTTGAGATAGTGCCCTTTGTGCTCCAGGAATAGAGCTCCACTTTAAAAGTCATGAAATAGTCTAAAAATGAGTTAAAAAAACAAAAACAAAAACAAAAACAGAAAAGAGCCCTGATCAAAATACAAAGTCAGAAGATAACAATGTCAGAATGCCTAAATATAAAAGCCTCAAAGGGAAAGATGAATTGGTCTCAAGCCCAAAAGCCTTGTTGGAAGAGCTCAAAAAGGATTTTAAAAACCAAATAAAAGAGGTAGAAGAAAAATTGAAAAAAAAAAAAAAAAAAGAAAAGAAAAAAAAGCTGTGCAAGAGAGTTAATAGCTGGGGGGGGGGGGGGAAGAGGGACAAAAATTGACTGAAGAAAACAATTCCTTCAAAAATACAAGTGGCCAAATTGGAAAAAATAATCCCTTGAAGAAAACAACTCCCTAAAAAGTAGAATTGGCCAAATGGAAAAGGACATACAACAGCTAACTGAAGAAAATAATTCCTTAAAAATTAAAATTGAGTAAGTAGAAGCTAATGTCTCTATAAAACATCAAGAATCAGTCAGATAATATCAAAAGAATGAAGAAATAGAAGATTCTGCAACAAGTTGAAGGATCTTGAGTGCTAAAAAATATCCATGGCTACTGCTGGGATTCATTTATACATTTATAAAGCATAGAAGAAAATGTAAAATGTCTCAATGGGAAAAAAAACTGATTTGGAAAATAGATTCAAGAGAGATAATTTAAGAATAATTGGATTACCTGATAGACATTTTCCAAAAAAAGAGCATGGACAATGTTTTTTAAAGAAATTGTCAAGGAAAACTTTCCTGATATCCTAGAACTAGAGTATAAAAATCATTATTGAAAAAATTCACTGATCACCTTCTGAAGAAGATCCCAAAATGAAAACTTCAAGGAATATTATAGCCAAATTCCAGAATTATCAGGTCAAGGAGAAAATGCTGTAAGCAACCAGAAAGAAACAATTCAAATATCAAGAAGCCAAAGTCAGGATTATACAGGATTTAGACGTTCGGAGGGTGTGGAATATGATATTTTGGAAGGCAAAGGAGCTTGGATTACAACCAAGAATTAACTATCCAGCAAAATTGAGCATAATCTTTCAGATGGAAATTCAATGAAAGAGGAGACTTTCAAATTTTCATGATGAAAAGACCAGATCTTCAAATATAAGACTCAGGGAAAGCATTAAAAGGTAAACAGGAAAGAGAAAAAAAAAAAAAAAAAAAAATGTTATTCTTTTTTTTTCTTTTTTAATTTTTTTTAAAATTTTTACAAAAGCATTGACAATTGCAAAACCTTTTGTTTCAACTTTTCCCCTCCTTCCCCCCACCCCTTCCCCCAGATGGCATGTTAACTAATACATATTAAATATGTGAAAGTATCAGTTAATTACAATATATGTATACATGTCCATACAGTCATTTTGCTGTACAAAAAGAATCAGACTTTGAAATAGTGTACAATTAGCCTGTGAAGGAAGTAAAAAATGCAGGCAGACAAAAATATAGGGATTGGGAATTCTATGTAGTGGTTCACAGTCGTCTCCCAGAGTTCTTTCGCTGGGTGTGGCTGGTTCAGTTCATTACTGCTCTCTTGGAATTGATTTGGTTCATCTCATTGTTGAAAAGATTCACATCCATCAGAATTGATCATCATATAGTACAGTTGTTGAAGTATATAATGATCTCCTGGTCCTGCTCATTTCACTCAGCATCAGTTCATGTAAGTCTCTCCAGGCCTTTCTGAAATCATCCTGTTGGTCATTTCTTATAGAACAATAACATTCCATAGCATTCATATACCACAATTTATTCAGCCATTCTCCAATTGATGGGCATCCACTCAGTTTCCAGTTTCTAGCCACTACAAAAAGAGCTGCCACAAACATTCTTTCACATACAGGTCCCTTTCCCTTCTTTACTATTTCTTTGGAATATAAACCCAATAGTAGCACTGCTGGATCAAAGGGGATGCACAATTTGATAACTTTTTGAACATAGTTCCAAATCATTCTCCAGAATGGCTGGATGTATTCACAATTTCACCAACAATGTATCAGTGTCCCTGTTTTCCCACATCCCCTCCAACATTCTGCATTATCTCTTCCTGTCATTTTAGCTAATCTGACAGGTGTGTAGTGGTATCTAAGAATTGTCTTAATTTTAATTTCTTTGATTAATAATGACTTGGAGCATCTTTTCATATGGCTAGAAATAGTTTCAATTTCTTTGTCTGAGAATATCAATTGGAGAATGGCTTGATTTCTTATAAATTAGAGTCAATTCTCTATATATTTTGGAAATGAGGCCTTTATCAAAATCTTTGACTGAAAAATGTTTTCCCAGTTTATTACTTCCCTTCTAATCTTGTCTGCATTAGTTTTGTTTGTATAAAACTTTTTTAATTTGTAATCAAATTTTTTCTACTTTGTGATCAATGATGACCTCTAGTTCTTCTTTGGTCATGAATTCCTTCCTTTTACACAGGTCTGAGAAGTAAAACTATGCTATGCTCTTTTAATTTATTTATAATCTCATTCTTTATGTCTAGGTAATGAACTCATTTTGACCTGAGCTTAGTGTATTGGTGTTAAGTGTGGGTCAGTGCCTAGTTTCTGCCATACTAATTTCCAATTTTCACAACAATTTTTGTCAAACAGTGAGTTCTTATCCCAAAAGCTGGGCTCTTTGGGTTTGTCAAACACTAGATTATTGAAGTTATTGGCTGAAAACATGTTATTCAATAAGGGTTAAATTGTTTATGTCCCTTCAGAGGGAGATTATACTTGTAACTTTTGAGAATTGTACCTGTATCAGGGCTGCTAGAAGGATTATACATAGACAGGAGGCTTGGATATAAGTAAAATATTTATGAGATTATTTTAAAAAAATAAGGAGTGAAAAAGGGATTGTACTGGAAGAAGAGGAAAGGAGGAGGCAGAATAGGGTAAATTGCATCATATGAAGAAACACAAATGACTTATTACACTAAAGGGAAAAAAAGGAAGGGGGGTGAGCATTGTTTGAACCTTACTCTTATCAATTTTGGCTTAAGGGAATAACATAAGCACTCAGTTGGGTATAGCAATTTATCTTAAATAGGAGGGGAAAAGGGAAAGAAAATGATAAAGTGGATTAAAATCCAGAATCCTACAACATAATGTTTACAAGAAACACACTTGAAGCAAAGAGATACATACAGAGAAAAGGTTAAATAAAAAAAAAGTTGGAGCAAAATATAACATGTTTTAGCTGAAGTTAAACAGCTAACTATCTTCATCTCAGAAAAAGAAAAATAAAAAATAGAGCTAATTAAAAGAAATAAGGCAGAAAAGTACATCTTGTTAAAAGTACCATAGACAGTGAAGTAATAGCAATACTAAACATTTAAGCACCAACTGGAATAGCATCCAAATTCTTAGTGAAGAAATTAAAAGAGTTACAGGAAGAAAGAAAGAAAGAAAGAAAGAAAAGAAAGAAAGAAAAGAAAGAAAGAAAGAAAGAAAGAAAGAAAGAAAGAAAGAAAGAAAGAAAGAAAGAAAGAAAGAAAGAAAGAAAGAAAGAAAGAAAGAAAGAAAGAAAGAAAGAAAGAAAGAAAGAAAGAAATGAAAGAAATGGCAAAACTCTATACTAATGGAGGTCTTCAACTTCCCCTTCTCAGAACCAAATAAATCTAGCCAAAAATTAGCAAAAAAGAAGTTGAGATGAATAGAATTTTAGAAAAGTTAGATATGATAGCCCTTTAGAAAAAATAGAATCAGAATAGAAAGGAATATATCTTTTTCTCAGTGACACATGACATCTACATAAAAAATTCACAATGTATAGGGCATAAAATCCTCACAATCAAATACAGGAAGGCAGAAATATTAAATGTATCATTTTCAGATGATGATGATGCAATAAAAATTATGTTTCATAAAGGATCATAGAAAAATAGACCCAAAATTAATTATAAACTAAATAATACAATTCTAAAGAACAAGTGAGTCAAACAACAAATCATAGAAACAATGAACAATTTTGTCAGAAAGAATGATAATGATACAACATACCATTGACTGAGTTAATGGTTCTTAGGGGAAATATTATATCTCTAAGTGCTTACATGAATACAGTAAAGGGAGCGAGATCAATGATTTGGGCACACAACTCAAAAAAAGCTAGAAAAAGAATAAATTAAAGATGAAGCATGACTGATAGGAATCTTAGAAAGGAAAGGATCACCAGGAGAACATGCAAGCAGCAGGAAATGACTTGAATATATCGACAAAACACAGGTTATACGGTCCATGTGCTGTCTAGATGTGACTCTCAGGAAGGCATGAATCGATTTCTCTAGTTTCCTCCTTCCAACCTTCTCTGAAGGGGACTTGGATTCTGCCAGAGGAAGAAGGAAAAAGTTGGGGCCAGAGGTGAGCTACTCTCCTCTCCTCAAAGAGATGGAGTACCAGACTAGAATTATATTTTTCTGCTCCCTTAGATATTATTAGCCTAGGGAAAATACTGTTTTAGGTTCAAGCTGTACTCTTGAGCCTTCATTGGGAAAGGAGTGTCCCAAGCTATATGTCTGAGGCTTGAACCCCCTGTACACAAAGTGTGAATTCCACAGAGAACATATGTCACAAATAGAAGATAAAGCCATTTATCCAAGTCAGTAGCAAACAGAAGTCAGAGAAAGTATACACATGGACAGATAGAGCAGAGAATACCCAGTCAATGAGCTCTCCCACTGGAATGGAGATAACTCGGCTTACCCAAGAGAGGGTCCCGGATCCCACGGAGAGCCTGGTCCTGTGAGCCGTGGATAGGAGCACTAGAGAGAGGTACGCCAACTTCTTCCCGACAGCTTTCCCTTCAGACGCCCAAACAAGGTCTAGGAGCACATGGCCTCTATCCTGCAGCGGGAAGCCAGGAGACCAGACTTTCTCTTCTCTTGAACTTTCACCAACAAACAGCCTCCAACAATGAAAAGTCTTGCAAATAGACTTTGAGCCACCCATTACACTTGTATTTGTATTCTTAGCTCAATGCCCAGCGTTGGGCTAATCCCTTGTTGACTGAGTGTCTATTTTTCTTGCTTTTGCCCCAAGTGCCCCACTGACCATGTCTAGTCTCCAGCAGGGCCCCCAGTTCCAGATGCCAATTCCCTGACCTTTCTCTGTTTGGAGAGGCGGCTTTGATCCTGGACTGGCATTCGTCCTTTTTCTAGAGGCAGTCAGGTGGCACCTGGGTAGAGCACTGGGCTCAGATACAAAGGCCTCAGACATATCCCGACCGTGTGACGGTGGGCAAGCCGCTAACTCTTTCAGCTTGATTTCCTCATCTGTAAAATGCCCATTGCCATTCCACCTCCAAGACTTACGGTGAGAATCAAATGAGATAATGTTGCGCAGCACCTTGCAAACTTCAAAGTGCTCTGTCTATACAAGTGATTGTTCATGACCTTCCCTCTTTGCCATCCTCTTCTGGACCGGTTCCCCCACTTTAGACCCACATTTGACATCCCATCCCTATAATTCCATCCATCTCCACTCCTATTCATCCTTTGCTTCCCACTTCACAAGGAATCTGGCCATCCCTAGACCATAATCTTCTGCCTGAATCCTCAGCCTGACCCCCTCCCAACCTCTGCCCCCTGACCCCTATCCTACAGCCACTCTGGCCCTTCCTCCAGCTTAGCACGTCTCACTGACATTT
Source organism: Sminthopsis crassicaudata (assembly GCF_048593235.1). Taxonomy (NCBI): domain Eukaryota; kingdom Metazoa; phylum Chordata; class Mammalia; order Dasyuromorphia; family Dasyuridae; genus Sminthopsis; species Sminthopsis crassicaudata. Next base: position 2,235,434 of record NC_133619.1, read on the forward strand.
CTGCAAGCGAGGCCAACTTGGGGCTTGATTTCCAAGGTGTCCTTCCCCTGCCCCTTCTGAGTGGTTCCTCTCCACTGCTCCTGGGTGACCCAAGCCCTAGTGCCACCGTCTGCTGCCCAAGCCCCCCACTGCGACATTCTTCCAACACGAGACTCGCTCCAGCTTCCAAAATTAGCTTCTCCTTCTGACCAGCCCTTCCAGGTTCAATGATCACCGCCAAGCGTGAGAAGGAAAACATTCTCATTAATGTTGTCCGAGGCACGGCGTCCAGAATGAGGGAGCGGTGGTGGGCTGAGCCAACACACAACAGGTCTCAGATGGAAGCCTCCGAGGGGATGGAGGAAATGTCCTGGTAGCACTTCGACTTGGTTGGAATAAAATAACCCGATGGATAAGCAAAAACAAGCAGATACAATATTCCAGACAGGATGGGGGAGGTGTCAACAATCCATCTGAAAAAGATCTGAGGATCTTAGTAAATCAAAAGCTTACTTCATGTGAGTCAACAGCATGACATGGAAGTCTTGAAAAGTTTAACCGACTCCTTGGTTTTGTCCCAGGAGGCAGAGTACCAGTCCTAGAGAGCTCCAAGTCCCTTGGGCCATTCTCTGCCCTACTCAGAAATGTGGAGGGTTGGATTCAGGAGCCAGGCTGTAGGAGGGTCAGGGATCAGCTGAAAGAAATCAAAGTGGAACTCCATCCATGGGGGACTGGAAACATTTTCATATGGGATTAGTTGAAGGAAATAGGAGTGTCTAGCCGGAGAAGCTTGGGTCCTACCTGTCCCAATGAGGTGAGAGAGTGGGGGATGCTTGGCTCTGGGGATGAAAGGGGAACCTCTGAATTATTTAAAACTTTTATTTAAGGGCCTTTCTTGCTCTGCTGCCCTGGAGCCACTCACACGCCAGATGTGGCCGGGTCTGCTTCCTAGTAACAAAGATGACAGAGAAATCAGCCAGATTTCAGTCATTAGTAATATTTCCCCTGGCTCGGCTTTTCAGTCAGTCAACAGACATTTATTAAGTGCCTACTGTGTGTCAGCTAGGAGAAAAATCAGCTGAGGAAGGTGGAAGGCTCCAAAAGGGTGTCTAGGAAACTCCCATGTTGCCTTGCAGAGCTTAGGGGACAGTTGGCCCTTCTGTCACTCCTCCTCTGTGCCATCTCCCCAGATTAGTCTCTGGATGGTTGTCATCTATTATTCACTTGCCTGTTATTTCTCACTGGCTCATAGAATCTAGACTCATAGAGGGCAGGGAGAGCTTGAGGTTCTGTCCAACCCCAATGACCAGAATGCTCCTTTGCACACCGGAGGGGCGTCATAGAGGCTCCTTGCATAGATGCACCAACAAAGGACTTTGGAAATGGAGCAGCCAGTCATCCCGCAGTGCCCAGAATAAATCCTGGCTCCTGAGCCTCTTCTGGACCCTGGCGCTCCCCAAGGCCATCCAGAAAGCGGCGGGGTGAGGTCTGAGGGGGCTGCATCCCAGCCTGCTCAGAGTCCCAGCTTCATTCATGAGCACAGTGCCTGTGCTGGCCACCCCAAAAAGGTTAGCTCTTCTCAAAGCTAAGCCATTGAAGTGTAATTGCATTCTTTCCAAAACCTGCCGAAACTCCCTGATTCCGTTGGAAGTTTTGGTTGGCAGAAATCCGGGATAGTCTGGATAACTCCCTCGTTAGCCCGCCACTCACGAGGGCCGGGGACCGTTGCCAGCGACTGCCAAGGTCCACTTTGGCACTGAGTCCCCCTCACACTCCCTGTGAAAGGAAGACAAATGAGGCACCAGGGGACTTGAATTAACACTCCTCTCTCTCTGTCTCTCACAAACACACACACACACACACACACACACACACACACACACACACACACACAAACATACTCACACATACAACAACACACACTCAGATGCTCACATACATATTCTCATACATACTCAAACACATGAAGACACACATTCCCTGTCTCAAACACACACTCACATACAAATTCATACATACTCATAATTACATAGTCACATTCTCACACACACTCATACACTCACATGCTCATATACACATACACGCTTTCTCTCCGTGTCTCTCACAACCATCCACACTCATACACACAGAACTACCTACACAAGTCACTCATATGCTCTCTCTTTTTCACACACACACACACACTCACACTCACTGTCTCTTTCACACACACACACACACACACACACACACACTCACTCTGTCTCTTTCACACACACACACACACACACACACACACACACACACACACACACACTCACTCTGTCTCTTTCACACACACACACACACACAGTCTTTACCTTTGGTCCAGGTTAGCCCTTGGTCCCAAAGAGCAGACTTCTCTCAGGAACCTAATCCTTTGTCTCCATACTCAGCCTTTTAGGAGCCCTGGCTCCTTGCCCTCAGGGTTGGTGCGGAGGGTTACCCGTGGCTTCAGATCTCACCTGGTGAAAGGGAAAGCTGATGCCAGCTGGAAGGATTAAGATAAGGGGAATGCCAGTCACCTGGGCCGGGCTTCTGAGTCTCTGTCCAAGCCCTCGCCGAAGAAAGCTCAGAAGGGATCCGCAGAGACATCAAGAGTGTGTCGAGGTCCAGTCGAGGCAGCCCCATTTGCCAACAGGTGCTTAGGGAAGAAAGCGGGGCTTCTGGACAGAGCGCCGTCCTGTGTGGCTGCCCGGGGAGCTGGAGTTTGGGGGGGGAGTTTGCTTCACCTCATTCATTTGCACCCTGGGATGCCTCAGTGGGCTCCAGTCTCTTCCCTCTCTGGTCCGTCTTCCATGAACTAGCCTGTAGTCCCGACCTGCTCCGTGTCCTCCTGTGCTCAAACATCTTCAAAGACTCCTCTAGCATAGGTACCACAATCTTCGGGAAACCGTCAGGAAGCCAGCTCTCCCTGGCCACCATTGTTCCCCAAGAGGGGCTCTTCAAACCTAACCGGGGCCCATTCTGTGTGGTCAGCCAAAGACCAAGAAGGCGAAGGCCATGCCATTATGACCCAGGTCTTCCTTTGTTCAGTATTCCCTTTCTTCCCAGGGACAGCCACCCTCTCTCTGCAGATAAGGAGATTCAATCTTCCGGAGAGGCACAGGACTTACTCAATGTCTCTTGGCTCATTGGAAAGAGTGTGGGACTTGGGGCTCAGGAAAGACCAGGCTACTTGATACTTACTAGCTAGGTAGCTCCATGGTGCGCAGAGTGCCAGGTCCAAAAGCCAGAAAAACTCCTCTTCCTGAGTTCCAATCTAAGCTCAGACACTTACCTGATGTGTGCCCTGGACAGGCCACTGTTTGCCTCAGTTTCCTCATATGTAAAGCAAACTGGAGAAGGAAATGGAAAATCCCTCCATTATCTCTGCCAGGAAAACTCCCAACTGGGCCATGAAGAGCCAGATACAACTGAAATGATCTATGTCACTGAAGGCAAGTCACCTTAGTCATCCCTTTTCCCCATCTGTAACATGGGCATGATACTCCCAGCAACCACCTCCTGGGATGCTAATCCACACAGAGTGCCTGCAAACTTTAGAGCGCTAATTAAAGATCAGCTCTCCTCATCATTAGACGTTGGTGAGGTGATTAGTCTACCAAAACTCAGTCCTTTGATTCAAAGTCTAGGGGAACTTTCTGGGGAGTGCCAAGCACTAGTGGAGAAATCGTTTCCAGCTCAGCAGCCTTAGTAGAAAGGTAATTATTAAGCACCTACACCTGCGTACCTCAGTACTGCTGTGAACCGAGTGTTAGTTTTGGAGCCAGACTATCTCTGTAGGATCCTAAATGAGTCACGTCCCCTCAGAGGAGCTCTGTCTGTTCATCTGTGAAACGAGGGAGGAGCACAGAGGTCCTTTCCAGCTCAAATTCAAAGGCCAAACACATAGCCCACCTACGTGGCCAGGCACTAGGCAGTGACCCCAGCTTCCTGGCTGTTCCTCCCACTAAACATTCTATCTCCGACTCCTGAGCACATTCTCTGACTGTTCCCCATACCTGGAACCCTATCCTCCTCAACTCTGCCTCCTGGCTCCCCTCAAAGTCCCACCCTCTGCAGGAAGTCCTTCCCAGTGCTCAGTTTCTCTGTGTTCCTTCTGAAAATATCCCCACTCAGCCATCCAGAACTTGTTTGTGCAGAGCGGTTTGTATGGTCCCCCCCTAAAACTCCCTTCTCCCTCAGCCCCACCTAGACCTCGAGCTCTTTGAAGACGGGACTATCTTTGGCCTCGCTTTGTATCCACAGATGCCTGGCACATAGTAGGTACTTTTTGCCAACCCATCAGCACCAACTCATCTCTCAGTGAGACCCTGCTTAAGATGAGGATTTCAAGATGTAGAACTTTCCCTCATGACCTTGAACAAGAACCCCCTTTTCTCCAGGGATTCACTTTCTCCAGCCCCAACCGCCTAACTCACTGGCATCCTAGGCAGGGAGAGGATGATTCTCCAGGTTTTACAATTTAGGACACTGAGGTAAGGTAGCACAAAGCATGTGTTAGAATGAGCCAGGTCACTGATTCCGGTTTCGAACGGTAGACCTCATCTCTCAGCTGGCTCCCTGCCTAAGACATCATGGGGAGGAGGTCAAAGAGGCACCTGGACTGAGACAGAACACTTGCTTCTTAAGTGGGAGAAATTTGGGTTTTGAATTTTTGGAGATAACAGGTCTAAGTTACGTTTGTTGAAATAACAAAGGGGGCAAGGCTGGTCCTGAGGGTGGTGGGCACCGTAATGAGTGAGGAGGGGAGACGTGAACAAGAAGAAGGAGGAAGGAGAGGAGTCTGCAAAACAAGGTGAGGGAGTTCAGGGTCTCCCACTTCCAGTTACTCCCCGCTGCGGTCGCTATGTCAAGACCATGTCGGGTCTCCATTAAATGCAAAATGGGGATGAAGTCGTCCTGGGAAATGGGGGGATGGGGACCTTGACTGGAAAGCTGGATGGAGTCACCTCTCTATATAAGGTCAATGGCAAGGTTACCCAGATCCATATGGTGGCTGTTCACGCATGAAAGGCTCTTAGCACAAAGCCTTCTAGGCTGTATTGGCAGGCTTGGGGTACACTGTGTAACAAACCCTGCAGGTACAGCCCCCTCCCAGCCACGCTCCCAGCCTCTTTCTGGGAAAGCCATTGCTCCGGACGCTTCAGAAAGTACTGACATTGTCTCTCCTACTGCCAGGTAGGAGGCCGTGCCAGGGTCCTTGTCTCTGCCCAAAGCGGGTCCTAAAGAAACTCCCCCGTTCCTGGGGAGGTGGGAATCCTGGCTTTGTGACCACGTGAGCGTTCTCGTGGTAGAGATAGGAGGAGGGGAAGCGTCCTGTGCTGTAAGACAGTCTGACAACTCTAAATGTGCTGCTGTGACTTATCCTACCCAGTGATCTGGAAAGCTGGATTATTCCACGGGTTGTGTGGGCCAGGAATAGTCACAATCCCATCTAGGCACCAGACCAGCCTCTATTCCGGGCTCTGCAGCATGACATTACAGAGAGCGCTCGGCGGCTCCGGGAGCCGGGGAGAGACTCAGGAAAATCCTGGCTCCAAGCTCGGTCTGGAAAATTAGAGCTCAGGCTTGGCCAGCAGCGAGGCGAATGGACAAGGAACACCCACCGTGGCCATCCTTGGGAGGCACCCAAAGGAACCAGAGAAGAGGTTCTGTCTTCCCTTTGGCAAACTTTTTCCCTTTAAAAACTCTATTTATGACTCCCAGGAAGCCAGAAATGTCAGGCAGACCAAGCATCCCAAGTTCAATATTCCTCTGCTGGTGGTGGTGGTGGTGGGATCTTAACTGGGAGGTCAATGGACTTGGTTAAAACCAATAGAGACAGAGAGAGACCGAGATCGAGACTGAAACAGAGACAGAGACACAGAGAGAGATGGATGGCTAGATAGATGATAGATGGATGGATGAATGGATGGATAGAGATAGGATTGTATTTCAATAGACATTTTCCTCCATAATACTGGGTGGTTTTTTTCCAGTTAAAAAGTTTTAAGAAAAAAAAAAAAGTTTTAAGGAGACTCCCAAGGCTTTCCCAGATTGCCATAGGAGTTGGTTATGAGGCCACCAACAGGAAACTGGAAAGATGCAAGAGGACCTTTGGCTTTGGCAGAAGTTCTCCAACTCCCCCCCTCCCCAGCAGCACCTCCACCACCCAAGTATGTGCACTTTGCAGGTACGGGTGTGCAATACCTGCTCTCAGTGTTTATGTGATAGAAGAGCTAGGTCGAACAGCAGAAGGAGCACTGGCCCTGGAGTCAGGAAGGCCTGAGTTAAAATCCAGCTTCAGACATAGGTGAGCTATGTGACTCTGGACAAGTCATTTGACCACTGTCTGACTCAGTTCCCTTATCAGTCAAATGGGGATAATAATAGTACCTGCCTCATGGGGTTCTTATGAAGATCAAGTAAGATAACATTGGCTTGTAAATCTCAAAGTGTTATATAATGCTAGTTATTATAGCAAAAAAAAAAAAAAATGACAGTCAGCAAGTACTGATTAAGCACCTACTGTCAGGCATTGCGCTAAGATGGATCATGGGAAGTTTGATTGCAGTCAGCATCCCTTCTAGCAGCTCGCTAGATCCCCAACTTGGATGGCTACCACCAATCCCATTGGATGGGTCCCACCACCCATCATCCAGGGACCCAGATTCTATTTTTTTATTTATTTTTGGGGGGACCCAGATTCTATTTTTTTTTATTTTTTGGGGGGACCCAGATTCTAAAGTGGTCCTCCCTTTTTCTTGACTTTTCATATTGATTCAGTGGTCACATTTTGTCTGAATCATTATCTGAATCTTCATTCTCAAACAGGGGTCATAGAATTTCTCAGGGCTCTCCCTCACACTTTGCTTCTCAAGAAATTCATTCCTGGGAAACCTTTTCATCCTGAAGTTTGAATCTACCTGGGCTCACATCTAATCCATCCCTTCTGCTCCCCTGATGGGATCTTTGCCCAAGGATTCTAGAACCTCCATTTAAGGAAGGGATTCAGCCGAAACTTCTCCCTGTGGACATTTGTGGACTTCATCACACCTTCTCTTCCCCATCTCCATACCCACTACGGGTGTGTGTGTGTGTGTGTGTGTGTGTGTGTGTGTGTGTGTGTGTGCGTGTGTGTGTGTGTGTGGTCTTCCCTCATTGTGAGATCCTGAAGGGCAGGGACTTTCCCTTTTCACTTATATTTGTATCCCCAGCACTTAGCAGAGTGCCTTGTACACAGAAGGCATTTAATAAGTGTTTTGCCTGGCTGACCCCAGCTCAGTCCCAGTTACTCCTTGCCTGGACTGTTTGCAAGGGCTTCCTAACGGGGCTTCTGGCTTCCTGTCCTTCCCCCTCTCCACTCAGCTGCCAAAATAAACTTCCTAAAGTACAAGGCCGACTGTGTCACTTCCCTGCTCAGGAAACTACAGTGGCTCCCTTCTGCGTCTTAGCGAAAATGCCAGCTCTCCTTGGTCTGTCAAGTTCTGCACAATCTGGCTCCAAGCTCGCTTTCCAAGTGCCCTCGGTGTACTTGCCATTCCAGTCAAACTAGCCTTTCTGTGGCTGAAGGATTCATCTCCTGCCTCCAAGCTCGTGCACAGGCCCTCTGCCCGGTGTGCCCTCCACCTCTTGGAAGCCCCAGCTTCCCTTCCATCTTAACTAACCTGCCGCATCCTGAACCAAGCCTTTCCCCCGGGCTCCTGATTCTCCTCCTCCTCCTCTGGTGACCTTGAATTCCCGTCTCTCAGCACAACAGAACTTCTTTGTAGACTGAGCTGGCTTTTGGGGCACGGGGAAATGATTAGGAAATATTTGGTAATGTCACTAATCCTCTCATTGGTCTAAATCCTTAGAGCGAGACCCAGCCTTGCTCATCATGGCGTAGCGAGAGGCTACCTGGACATTCTTCTGACTTAAGCAGGAGGTACAATCTAATTCGGGCCTCAGGCACCCTCCCTTTCCCCGTCACCCACAAAAGCCTAGACTGGGCACCTCGGCCCCCAAGCCCAGGAGCAGAGGGAGAGGAAAGAGGGAGCAGGGGAGGGAAGGGAAGGAGCAGCTTTTACCCAGAAGGTCCAAGAAGAATGGAAAGGCACTAGCTAGGGTAATTTAGCTCCTTGAGAGGAGTAGGGAACACACGTGTCTCTCTCTTGCCTTAGCTGCCCTGCTTCCTTGGTCCCTCCTGCCCTCTCCTCAGGATTTTAGCTCATGTTTTCCAGGGAAGCATGTGAAGGCCCCAGAGGCCGCAGCCCTGACGCCAGCTCCCTGAGCTGGACCCCTGGTTCATGGCCACTACAGCCCGCCACGGGGGTGGTGCTTTTGCCAACAGGAACCAGGCCCGAATCACGTTGCCTGCTTCTCCTGCTCCATAGGTCCCTTTGGCCAACACCTCCTCTGCTCTGAGTTATGAGGGAGGAAAGAGCTCTGCCTCTGCTCGGGGACCCTGGGGACGGGCTTTCTCGGTCAGCCCCTGAATCCTCCCTGGGCCCTCCCTGAATCCTCCCTGGGCCCTCCCTGAGGCCCATGGGGCCAGAGAATGTGACTTCAGAGCAGGAGGGGGGCAAACCTGAGGCCCCAGCTAAAAAGGAGAAGAAAGAGAAGGGAAAAAAACAGCCCCAGAAGACCCAGCTTGGACGGGTCTTATTACAACACCCAGCTGAGCGGCTGTAGTCAAAAGAGACATCTGTTGGGAGTTTACAAGAGAAACAAACATGCAGAAAGCATGACAAACTTAAAAAAAAAGCAGCAAAACTTCCAGTAACCCCTTCTCCACATCAGCGAAAGCCCATCAGAGAGGAAGTGTACTGTGAGTGCTGGCTCTGTGGAGGGCCCCCTCTCAGGACATGCTGTGAAACTAGAAGTGGGCCTCAGTTTCCCTGGCTCTGCCCACCCCCCACCCACGCCCAGCTGCCAGGCGCCTGTTCTCGAGGAGATTTCTGGGGCTCTAAGTTTTCTGACTCATTAACTAGCAAGAGGGCAGGGGCAGCCTCTCTATTTAAAAGCCACTGCACTCTTCCAAATTGTTGTTAATCCTTCATTGTCATTCTTGAAGAGGATCAGCGCTTCCAAATAACCTCAAGTGCTTGGGGGGGTGGGGGTGGAGAAAGAGAAAGAAAGCCCAAACTTGATGGAAGCTTCGGAACAAAAACAGTCTGTAGTGGAAGGGAAGGAAGACAGTAAGGTCCTGGGACAGGAAAGGCGGTTGGCTGAGCCGTGAGCAGCCCCAGAGAAAGCTGCAAATAGGCTCAGGCTTGGGCTGGAGTCCCTTCTTCCTAGCCACAGGCAGGGAAGCCCCCCTCCGCCCTCCTGCCTCGTCCCTTCGTGCAGCGCCCAAGGAGGTTCAGAGGAGCCCACTAGATGGCACAGGAGGACGCTCCCAGAGGCCTCTGCATCCTTTTGTCAAGCCACAATTAAAGAGTCAGATTCATCCTCCCCCTCCCACCCATCCTGGGCGGCCCAGGTGCCCCCCAACCCCCCTAGGAGCAGTGGAGCAGACACCTCCTTCTGTTAAGTTAGCCTCTTTATTACCTCCACTCGTGTGCAAACATCAGAACATCGCTGTTCTTAAAAAATAACCAAGTGTTTTATACAGTTTTCTGTATGTACAAGGGAACCACTTTTTTCAAGTTTCCTTTGCACAGCAAAAGATTATAAACATCTAGATCTGAGAACACGGCTATGTACAAAAGAGATGTCAAAAATACTTCACAACAGTGCAAAAATATTTTACACGAGCTCATGGAATGAGATCCTTCTGGGGAGGATGATCTCTGTTCTTTTGGTCAAGGAAAACTCCCTTTTCGATATTGGATTTCGGGACTGTAAACAAAACGCAACTTTTCTCCCTTTCATCTCCCCCAAGACAGTCATTTAAGGAATTTGGCAGATTTTCAAGGGTCTGAGTCTGAGGTAAACAACCCAAGCTCATGCACCAAAGGGAGGGGGGGGGGAGACCCAAGATCTTGGCACAGGCACGCGCACACAGCCGCGCACACACACAGCCACACACAGCCACACACACATTCACACATACAGCCACACACACACAGACACACACACACACACACACACACACACACACACACACACACACACACACACACACACGCTTGCTTTCGGGGATGGAAACAGCCGTGAAAATGACCCGAAGCTCCTGGCCCTCACGTTACCGGCTGCCGAAAGGAAGTTAACCCCTCCTCTGTCGGTTCCCCAGTTACCGTGAAAAACAGGAAATTCTCGGCCATCCGGAGATGACAGAAGCCTCCTCTCAAACAATTGCACGCTCCCTCTTCCCCCTCCCCCGGCCGGCGGCCTCGTCCCGGAGCGTCCAGACCCTGCCCGGTGCGGCTGCCCGTGTGCGCTGTCGCTGCTGGGACAGGACAAGGACGAGGAGGGGGAGGAGGCGGGCGGGGGCCAGAGCAATGACGGGATCGGCAGGCAGGCAGACAGGCAGGGTTGTTTACAGTATGAGAGCTACAATCTCTCTGCCTGTCTCTGTTACACACACACACACACACACACACACACACACACACACACACACACTCTCACTAACAAGCAGCCGGAGGAAAGTGGGGGCGCTGACCCCGCTCCCAGCCAGGCCCCCCAGCGCGTCCCCCACCACGGAAGGCGCCCAGAGGGAGAACCCCCCGAGCAGGGCTCCGCGCCCCCCGGCCCCCAGAAAGAGGAGGCCGAGGCTCAGGCGTCCGTGGTTGCCCCCCGCCGCCGAGGGCTCCTGGAGCTCGGCTGGGAGGGGCCCGGGAGGCGCCCCCGCCGCGCTACGGTGCCCAGCAAGGCGACGGGGCGTGCGCTGCTGGCCACGGGAGCCGCGGGAGCAGCGGCAGCAGCAGCGGACCGGAGGCGCCGGAAGGGGGGAGGCGGCGGCGGGGGAGGACCGCGGTCCTAGGTCGCCCGCAGCGCCAGAGCGGGGCTCAGCCCGGGCCGGGCTCCGGCCCCGCCTCGTCCAGGCCGTTGGCGAGGCCCGGCGAGCCCCCGCGTCCTGGCAGCCGCTCTCGATGGAGCTCTCGCTGCCCGTGCTCTCTCCCGACAGCAGCCGGGTGACGCGCAGGTCGGCCCGGAGGCTCTGCACGTCGTTGCCGATGCTGAGCTCGCCGAGGTCGCTGATGAGCCGCGAGAGCTCGCGCTCCCCGTCCGCCGAGCCCGCGAGCAGCCGGGCGCCGGGGCGCCGCGGGTCCCACGCGTCCAGGAGGTCCCCGCACTCGGAGGGCGAGGCCCCGAGCGGAGGCTGCAGCGGCGCCTCCCCGTCCGCGTCCTCGCCCTCCCCGTCCAGGCTCGGGTCCAAGTCGAGGCTCAGGTCGGCCTCGTCCTCGCCTTCCCGCGGGGGGCCGGGGGCCGGGTCGGCGGGGAGCGGCCGCCGCCGCTGCTGCTCCTGCTGCAGCTGCTCCTGCTGCTCGCCAGCAGGTCCTCGGTGATGGAGCCCAGCTTGGGCGCGCTGCGGCTGCGCTCGACGGGCGGCTTGTAGCAGCTGGGTCCGTGCAGCAGGAGCTTGCGGAGGGGCACCAGCGGGATGCTCTGCTCCCCCACCAGCTGCTGCTGCTGGTGGCGCGCGTCGTCGCGCCGCTTGAGTCTCTTGAACTCGGCCAGGGCCGTGGCGGACGTCTGGTAGAGCAGCAGCGCCATGGCCTTGGCCTTCTCGGCCTTGGACACGAGCACGGCGTGGCAGCGCAGCATGACGGCCTTGTGCTTCAGCTCGTGCCGGTAGATCCAGGCGAAGACCTTGGGCAGGCGCGGGTCGGCCACGCAGTAGGTGACGCGGTGCAGCAGGTAGAGGTGGCCCGGCCGCTTGAGCGCCTGGTCGTCGGCGTGCACCATGCGGATGCCCTGCGCGCTGATGGTCAGCTTCATCTTGGTGCCGTGCTTGCCCGCCTCGCTCTTGCCCCAGATCTTGCCCACCGCCAGGTCGGTGCAGCCCTCGCCGCGAGACTGGATGGTGGTGGCGTTGCCCAGGTACAGCACGGTGTACGTGGGGTCCTCGCTGCTGATCTGGACCTTTTTTCCGCTTCGACTTGAACATGCTGCCCACCCGGGTGAGGGCGCTCTCCGGGCACGCCTTGGCCAGGGACGTGAGCGCGGAGTAGTGGAGGCTCACCGCATAGCCCTTGGCCTTGGCCGCCTGCTTGGGGTCCTCCTCGATCAGCTCGAATTTGTTTCTCTTCCACGGCAGCATCTCCCTGCTCTCCGCAGCTCGGGTCCGAAAGGCAGGCGGACGGGCAGAGGAGGCAGGCGGGCCGGGGAGCGGGGGAGGGGGGGCGGAGGGACAGCGGAGCTTGCCCTCCCCCGGACGCAGGGAGGAGGGATGGGAAGGACGTTCGCCGAGGGCGCTGCCGTCCGTTGGCCCGGCCGGCTTTACCGCATCTTGACCCTCAGGAACAAAAGAGGGCCCGGGGCCGCGGGGATGGGGCCCCGCGCGACTCCCGTCGGCTCACGGGGCAGGAGGGAGGCATGGTGTCTCTGCCAAGCCTGGCGGCCCGGGCGGTGGCGCGGCGGGGGCGCGGGGCTGCGTGCGCTCGGCTCGGCTCCGCTCTGCGGGACGTGGGGGCTCCGCTCCGTCCTAGCCCAGCTGGCGGTGCGGTTCTCCGGAGTTCGGCTGCGCTGTCCTCCGGGGCTGCACTGAGTTACGCTTCCCTCCGGAGCCGAACTGGGCTGCGCTCTCCTCCGGGGCTCTCCCCCGCTCTCCTCCCCTCCAGTGCTGGGACTGGGCTGCTCTACCCCCCGGGGGGGGGGACACTGGACGAGTCTGCTCTTCCCTCCGGGCTGGGCTGAGGCGAGGGGGCGGGGGGGGCGGACTGGACTGGGCTGCTCTCCCTCCGGGGCTGGGCTGAGAAGGGGGGACTCGGCTGGGTTGCTCTTTCCTCCGGCACTGGACCGGGCTGCTCTCCCCTCGGGGCTCCGCCGGTCCCGAGCTGCGCTTCCGGCTAGCCTCGCCTCCCTGCCCTCCGGGCCGCCTCCTTCCCCGGCTCCGCTGCGGCTCCGCTGCGCCGCTCCCGGCTCCGGCTCCGGCTCCCGCTCGGCCTCCGACCTCCTGCGCTCCCCCCGCTCGTCTCACATCCTTGTGGCCAGAGAGAAAGATCTGCGGTAAATATAGGCTGGAGCGAACCATTCGGCGTCGAGGACAGGGGTGGCCGCGGGAGGAGCCCGGGCCGCCTCTGAATCAGTTTCAGTCCCGGACGCCAGCCCTAGTGGTTTCTGGTCTCTTAAAGGGACCTTCGCCCGAGCATTTCAGTCGTGGAGAAAGAGGACGAGAGAAGCCGGGACTGGCCGAGGCCGGTGCCCCATCCCCGGCCCCCCGACAGGCCCTGAGCCCCGGCGCGGCCTGCTCGGGAAATGCCCCAGAAGGGGGAGCCGCCGTGCAGCCCTCGGGACCCGAAACTGGCCAAATGGAAAGTGTCAACGCGCTTGAGGGATGGTCTTCTGCCGAAGAATTGGCCATGTAGCGGGGGAGGAGGAGGAGGCGGAGGGAGAGGCGGGGGGAGGGAGAAGGAGGAGGGGGAGGAGGAGGAGAGACGCGAGAGCTTCGGCACTAGCCGTCCCCGACTGGCGGCTCAGTCACTATTTGGACCCGAAAATGAGACAAATGCAAAAGGCCCGGGGAGATGCGCGCCCGAGGCGAGAAGCCGCCGATAAAACACTTGTTAGTCACTTCTGGGCCCAGACCTGTTCCACCCAAGCCTCTAATATAACAACGGAAGAACAGAACTCGGCGCTCTTTCCCTAGCTGACGCCCGCTTTAAGCCTCTATGAGAGCCGGGGGAGACACCACACTGGGGGGCTGGCCCAGGGACCCCGGGCAACCCCCTCATCAAGCACTGCCTTCTCCAGGAAGCCTTCCGTGATTCTTCCTTCCCCACGCCCCCTTGTCTCATTCCCAGTACTGGGTGCCCTTCCTCCCGCACTTACCCGAGTTTGCTCTGAAGAGACTTGTATCATAGGGTTATGCCCTCCGAGAAAGGAAATATCTTGAGGTCGGGGACGATTCTTGTTGTCTTTCTGTGTCTCGCAGGCCCTTCACGTGGTTTTTTAAGCGATTGCTAGCTCAAAGGGACGAGATAAAAAAAGGAGATAAGGTATATCAAACACTCTCTCTACGAAACCACTCATTATCTGCCTCTTTCCCTTCCTTTTGATGTTCGTGGGGCAGCGATTCTCCTTTACGTCATCAGAGAGACAAGCTTGGAAGAACCTGAACAGCTTAGCGCTTGCCAGGCTGCTGCCAGGGGAGAGGCCTTCCCCTCCGATCCAGTCCGGGGTCTGGCTCTCCCAGCTCCTTTCTTCCTTCAGGTCACTCACTTGACACCATCTGGTCTGCACAAAGTCACCAAGTTTTTCTTTAGCCCAGAGGGGCCTTATTGAGGGGGCTCTCCTCTACCCCACTCCAGCTGTTCCAGAGGAGGGCGCCTCACTCAGTCGCTGACCCCAGGGTCATTTCCTCAGAGGCAGCCTGGCCAGCCTCCTCTGCACTCCTCTCAACTCTAGTCATCAAAATCTTGGAGCTCGCCTAGGTCCCAGAGTAACCGTCTAGGTCCCAGAGTAACCGTCTAGGTCCCAGAGTAACCGCCTAGGTCCCAGAGTAACCGCCTAGGTCCCAGAGTAACCGCCTAGGTCCCAGAGTAACCGCCTAGGCCCCAGAGTAACCATCTAGGTCCCAGAGTAAGGCGTCTAGGTCCCAGAGTAACCATCTAGGTCCCAGAGTAAGGCGTCTAGGTCCCAGAGTAACCATCTATCTAGGTCCCAGAGTAACCGTCTAGGTCCCAGAGTAAGGTGCCCGGGTCCCAGAGTAACTCGAGAGGTGCCAGGGGGGCTCATCTTCACGTCTGGTAGATTTGGTTCAGCCCAAGGTTGCCTTCTGAAGCTTAAAAGCAGCTACTCAAAGCATGTGGAGCAATGGCCATGGCTTCATAATGGGGCCAAGATTCCCCTAAGTGATTCCCCCCCCCGGGACTCCCCTGAAACCTCATTGGGGATGCGGCCTTTTCCTTACCTGTGGACATCATGTGAACAGAGCCACAGTTTCCCATGCCAAAGCTGCCAAAGTTTGAGAGAGACATGGAGCACAGTAAGAGCCCCCAAACCAGCTGATGCAGCATGGAAGAGGGCCCAGAGTCAGAGAAGCTTCTCTCACCCTCAGTTTCCTCATCTGTATGACGGGTACAACAAAGCATCGGTAAGTGGCTCCAGTCTTTTGCCAGTCTGAACATCAGCAATTCTCATTATTCCTCTTCTCCAGCTGGAGCTTGGGCAGCTGCCTCTTTGCCCTGTGACAAGTGTGAGAGAGAATTCAGGGATTTGATTGAGACCAACATTGGGGGTGGGGTGGTATACTATGATCACCCTAATGCTTGTCATTTAGGACCTGAAGAAAAGGTAGTGCATGTTCTCATTTGCAGACTGCTTCTTCTCTACTACCCTGTGAGGAAAGTGGGGCACTTGACAAGTGGAGAAACTGAGGCTCGAGGAGGAGAAGAGAAGATCTGTTTGATCTTCACACAGCCTCACGGATATTTGTTGCCTTTGTTCCTGCAGTCAGTCTCATATTAGTCCAATTTTCCTTTCTAGCTCAGACTAACAAGAAAGTAGCTTAAGCACAGTTTCCCCCAAAGTGCTTCATCTCCTGCAAAAGCAATTATGGAGAAAAGGTGAAAGGAATATGCAGGGAAGCCCGACTCCCCGGGGCCACAAAGATTCAGAATTCCAAAGCCCCCTGGGGGGGGGGGGAGAGACTTCCAGTTTATTTCTAAAGAGAAAGTGAAAGTGAGCTCCCCAGAGAAGAACCTTAAAAAATGAAAACAAGCCTGAGGACTGGAAGCCCCTCAGGTCCCTTACAGCTCTTAAATTCTGCTCTGTGCTTTGGGCACAATCCATATTCTTCGGAATAAGTCATTCCAAGAGGAGGGGACCCATGGAAACCCTGAGAATCCCTGGCTGAGAGACCACTGGGCCATCTCTCCAGGAGAAAGAACTAATCAAGGGAGTGTGCTCAATTAACTCACGTTTCTAAGGTCCCTGGGGATGCTTAGGTCTCTAAGAGAAGAAAGGAACCTAGGGAAGAGGGGAGGAGGAACAAGGCCTGCCTGGAAGGAGCTGCCATCTTGATTTTTCCCATGCTCCTTTGGAGGAATAAATTTGGTGGGCTGGGCGGTTACTCTGGTGTTCCTGTCCCCCCCCCCCCCAAGCTACTGCTTCAGCGGGCCCCTTCAGGCAGTGACAGGTCTCCCAATTCACTTTCAGCCTCTCTCAATAGTCAAGGCCAAGTTCAGAGGGTTCCCTGTTCTTCTACCTTCCAGGGTGAGAGGCCAAGCTGGCCCTGAGCTGGGGCTGAGCAGCCAGCTCTGCCAGGTGAGGTGGAGGGCCGCCAAAGAGACCTGCATTCAACCAGGAAGCCCTGGTTTCTGTTCTGCAGCAAGGGACAGAGATGGCAGGGAAGCCATGGGGCCGGGTTGGCCAGGGAGAGGGAGGGAAGGGGTTCCCTTTGTCCCCACGCCATCTACTGGCCTTAATCAGAACTTTAAGCAGCAGCGCCCTGAGTTGAGACTGATCAGAGGCATGGGTGAGAGTGATCATTTCTGGGTCTTTTCCCACATGACACCCCCCAGCCACGAAGGTGGGCTTCAGACCTTTCCTCTAATCTTTCCAAAGGGCAGGAGGGACCATGGGAAGGAGCCAGAGTCCAGAAGCAGGAAGTAGTTTGTCCTAGGTCACACAGTTAATAAGGGGAACAGCAGAAATAGAATGTAAACCTCTTCCCCTCCTGGTCCAGTGTTCTCCTCAAGTCCTGAGAACAAAGCTCAATTTCCTGCAGGCACGTATTTTTCCAAGGATCTGAATGTTTCTTGAATGAATTATGAACGAATGAAAATGGATTAAGCCTCTGTGCTGCACCAGGCACTGCACTATTATTCCCCATGATGATTTTTGGTAAATGTCGGTTATCAAAGTTATATATTTATGGAATTATCAGTCATTTCACTTCTCCAAAAAATTTTCAGCTACTCTCTGGTCAGCTCTTAAGCTGGGTATCAAAATGGCTCCCATCTTCCCAGAGCTGTTTCCTGAACTGAACAAGCCAGCCCCCCCACTCTCTGATGTGCTCTCCGGGGATCTCTGTTAGGACCATTGACGCTGCTTCATTATTTTAACCCTAAAACCTAAGGGACAGAAGAGTTGGGGGGGGGTAGGAGGGAGGCTTCTGCCTTCTGCCCAGCCCAGGCCCAGAGCCAGCCCAGATGATGTTGAGCTCTCAGGGCAGAGGCTTGGGCCTGTGCTGCTGATTTGGGAGAGTAATCTTAAGCAGAATTCCTGCCCAGAGAGATAGCTGGGACAAAACTAGGACAGTGGTCAGCTCTGCGGGCTGGCTAACAGAAGACGAGCCTGCTGTTCAGAAGGGCAGTGTTCAGGACAGTGAGATCAAGCAGACCCAGGTGAATGATTCCCCTCCAAGACACCCTTGATGAGGCAGTGATGGGGCTGGGTCCTCTCTGGCCTCCAGCCGCTGCTGCAGCTGCTCCTGTTGCAGCCAAAGAGCCCAAAGGTCTTGGTACCCTCCTGAGCATCCATGAAGTCAAGAGATAACAGCCAAGCCCTGTTATATGTTGTGATTCTTGTTCACCCTCCCAGACACCAGAAGACTGAAGTGGAATTGCCAAAGACGATTGGCACTGTCACCCAGCCTCTCAAGACAATGACTCCAAAAGAAGGTACCCATCTGGATGTCGGTGTTCTCCCGGGTCTGTGAAAAGTGAGTAGCATTGTCTACAAATTAGCAAGCATTTATTAAGCGCCTACTATGTGTCAGGCACTGTGCTAAGTGCTGGGGATAGAAAGAAAGGCAAAAGAAGACAGCCCTTGTCCTCAAGGAGCTTAAATGGGGATTTAATGTGCAAACAACTGGGTACAAACAAGACATATTGTGGCCAATATAGCAATTATGTTCATTATATTGATGTATTATTTATAATACCATAATACATCAATATAATGAACAGAAGGATTATTATTATGAGCAATCATGATGCACAGAACCAGGCCTGGATCAGGGAGACTCATCTTCCTGAAATCTGGCTCTACATACTTCCTAGCTGTGTGATCCTGAGCAAGGCACTAAATCCTGTTTGCCTCAGTTTCCTCATTGTCAAAATTATCTGGAGAAGAAAATGGCCACCACTTTAGAATCTTTGCCACAGAAAATCCCAAAAGGGATCCCAGACTGAAGTATAGCTGAACAACACTCAAAAAAAATTCTATTAATTCTATTAAATTAACATAAAGGTCGATCTCAGAGGGAAGGCATTAGCATAAAGAGGAATCAAGAAAGGATCCTTGTAGAAAGTGACTTTATCTGGAGCTTGAAGAAATCTCAGGGGAGATTTAGCTGAGAAGAAAGAACCTTCCAGCCAGTGAAAAGGCACAGAGATGAATTGTCTCTTGTGAGCAAAGGCAAGGAGGTGAACATTAGCACCCCGAAGGCCATAGAGAGGTCAGGAGGCTGTGAGAACATCAGACAGGAAGGGACTGGGGGAGTGATGGGCTTTGAACTTCACTTCAGAGGAAGGATCACAGGGTAGAATTCTGGCATTCTGGGAGCTGCAGCTACTCAAATCCCTGCCACATGGGCAGTTTCTCCTAAGGGGGATCTCAAATCAGCTAGTTGTTGTTATTGCTTTTTTCCTCTCCTTAAATGGCATTGAAATTCTCCTTAAATAATGATGAATGTTGGAGGAGATGTGAGGAAATGGGACACTAATGCACTGTTGGTGGAGTTGTAGATTGATCCACCATTCTGGAGAGCAATTTGGAATTATGCCCAAAGGGCTATCAAGCTGTGCATCCCCTTTGACCCAGAAGTGTCTCTACTGCTTTGATCTCCCATAGAGATCATAAAAAAGAGAAAGGGACACACATGTGCAAGAATGTTTGTGGCAGCCCCCTTTGTAGTGACTAGGAACTGGAAACTGAGTGGATGCCCGTCATGGAGAATGGTTGAATAAGTTTTAGTATATGAATGTTATGGAATATTATTGTTCTATAAGAAGCTGTCCTTAAGAACTAATCAGCCCAGACCACTGAAGCTCCAATTACTGGTATATTTCCTGGGGCTCTGGACCTCTTCCTTCAGGTTTCTGACTGGCAGACCAACATGGCCAACACACAAGCAGAGTACTAATTATATATCTTTGCTAATGCTTTCCCTGCTGTGGAGGAAGTTAGTGTGATCTTGTTCACTGCTAGATGGTCTGTAAGTGTCTATACCATTCTAATCCCAACCCTGAAGCAGTAGATGGGGAAGAATCAACTCTGGCCTATAACTATTAGTCTTTAAAATAGGAAATCCTAGGTTCTAATCAGCAGGGTGGTTCTGTGAGCTAGTTTCAAGTTACTCACTTGTAAAGTGAGAATGATAATAATATAGTACCTATGGAGTGCTACTCTGAGCACTGACAGGGAGGATAGGCCCATAGAAATCACAGAGACCATCTCCACTTCAGCCCAGCCAACCACTGGCCCAGAGATTGCTGATGACTCATTTGCGGGGAGAAACCTTGATAATCTATACTCTCTGCCCAGGGATGTGGCAAAAAAAAAATTAAAAACTATCTAGGTTATGGTTTTGAGTCCCCACCCAGAAACACCACTCTAGTGAGAAGCTAGTATTTTAAATCTCTTGTGTGCTCCCAAAATATCCTTTCAATGATATATACAAACAATAATGCTGTTTGGCCAGGCTGGGGGCTAACAGCTTTAGCACAATTGTCAGACAAAGCAGAGTAATCCATTTTCAAGAAACACAGTAAGCCTCTCCTGGGAGAGAGAGGGGGACATCAGATACAGAAAGCTGACCCCCTGGGAGAGAGAAAAAACCCCAAGCCAATCTATCACTACCTTCCATCTGGAGTCTAAAGGGACTTCAGCAAAGCTGGAACCACCACCCAGAGTCCCCATGCAGTCATTATTCACACTAGACTCCATCTCCAGGGCTAAGACCTCAGCTTCAGTTTCTGCGGTTTTTCTTCTTTAATGCTTCCCCTACAAGTCCAAAGGATGGAAAGGGCTCTGAGCCTGAGTCAATTCCTCCACCCCAAGGTCAGAGCAAAACTCTCTAGAGAACCAAAACAAATAGGAAAAGGAGGAAGAGAAGGGAAAGAAGTGGAGGAAGAGGGGGGGGGGGAGGAAGAGGAGGAGTGTTATGGGCCAGAACTTGAAATAAGGTGCTAAGTTAGTGGAATTGATAAAGGATGGTTATTTAGCATGGTGCTTAACAGTTTCACACCTTTGATGAGAGGATATAAGCTTGGACAAACTCAGCCAGAAGCAGAACTGGAAGACAGAGACTGTGGTGGTGCTCTTCTGCCTCCCCGACAGAAACCAAGACACATTCAGGAGAACCTCAACAAGCTGGCAGAGGCAGAGAATACAAAGGATTGGCAGCAGGAGCTCAAGCTCTCGGAACCAAGGAGAGAGAGAGAGGCCTTTAAGAAAACTAATCAGGACCCAGGAAAGGAGACAAGACTTTGAAAGAGACAATAAAGGATTTGGACTTTAACACCTGGCTGTACTTGTGGAAATTACTGAACTAAAACAAACGCTGCTCCCAGAGGCCCCAAGAAAACCCAAAAGAGAACACTACAGAAGAGGAAGGAGGAGAAAGCTGAAAAACTTCTCCCCGAAACCAACCAGTATCTATCTCAAGCTTCCTGATCTCCTTGATGACCACTGCCAGAAGTGGTCAAGATACCTCAAAACCCACTTGTCACCCTCAAGGCTCCAGTAAGATAACAAATAGAATTGGGCTTAGCAGGTCTAAAGCCTTTGTGAGTGAGATTTATTCACAGTTTCTAAAACTGTTGAGTCAGAAGAAATCTGATCATCAAAATCAGGTACAGAATGAATAACACTGAATGGAAAAAGGATTGATCTTGATGGAATATTACTGCACTATAAGAAATGATGTACTTACTGATCTTAGAAAAACATGGAAAGATTTTCACAAAATAATGAAGAGCAAAAAGAGCAGGACCAAAACAACATTGTATATAGTAACAGCAATATTGTTTTAAGAATGAGTGAACAATTTTCAGAACAATTAAAGCCATTTCTAGTCATATGAAAAAATGCTTTAGATCACTATTGATTAGAAAAATGCAAATACCACTTCATACCTCTCAGATTGACTAAAAGTGTTATGAGCCAGAACTTGAAACAAGGTGCTAAGTCACTGGAATTGATAGAGACAATGATTATGTATTTCCTACTTATTAGAGTTCACACCTTTAAGAGAACATATATAAGGAGGAGCCCCCCACAAGCCCACAAACCCACTCTTGGAGTTGGAGTCAGATTCATTGCAACTTCCATCTTTGTGCTGGATGGAGGCTGAAGCTGGCAGAGGTAAAGGGTGAGCTCTTGGAACCAAGGAGAGAGATAGGCCTCTAAGAAAACTAACTGGGCCCCAGACTTAAAAGGAGAAAATAAAGGATCTGGACTTTAATACCTGTCTGAATTTTGAGGTGATTATTGAACTGAACTGAAATTAAGGTTGCTCCCAGAAGCCCCCCCCAAAAAAAAAAAAAAAAAAAAACATGCTCACAGAGAACATTACATTTTAGTGAAGAACATTACATTTTGGCACCTGAACAGGAACAGACATGATCCTGATTTCAGTGGAAAAGCCTCTGATCCTGATCCCAGTGAAAAAGTCTCCTTGACCCAGAAATTAGAGTGAGTATAACAAGGAAATTTTGTTAAAGAACTAAAATAGTATTTCAGCTTAAATGGGACAGATATTTAGAAAATAGTCTTCTGTTTCTCTTGAAGGCAAATGTGTAGAGAGCATTGTCAGGGTTATGAAAAGCCAAGGTTTGATTATAATTTGGGAGCAGATCATGAAACTTTTAGAAACTGTACAGTACATATCTCTTTGCTTCTCTAAGGAAAAAGAATTGAATCCAGATGAGTGGAAATTAATGGGAGAGCAATAGGTGAATACTACAATTCCAATCCAAACTCAATTTCCAATACAATTTAATACAAATGGTTTTTGGAAATTATATAAGTTATAGAAGAAAGAAAATGAAGAAAGAGTAGGAGGAGGAGGTGCCAAATAAACTAGGTGAAAAGGATGAAGAATCAGATAAGAATGGAGTTAAATACAATTGAGTGTGACATTTCACAACAGGAGCATTTCCTATCCTCTGACCTACCTCCCTCAATTAACCCTTCATGGATGGAGGGAGAAGGAGGAGGAGGAGAGGCAATAACACATTCAAGACCTCCTATGAAGCAGCCTATGACAAGATTACAAAAGGCATTTTTTAAGGCAAAACATGAAGGACAGGATGTATCTGGTTTAAAAATAAATGCATACCCTGTGATTGAAGAACTTGACTCTTCAGGTCAAAAAAGGAGAAGATACACTCCTTTTGATTTGGAAAAAATTAAGGATTTGAAAAAAGGGTTGCACTCTTTATGGGGCTACATTGTCTTATGTTAAGATGTTACTAGATAATTTGTCTTATGAAATCTTAACCCCTGGTGACTGAAAATCCATAGCAAGGACATGTTTAGAACCTGGACAAAACTTGTCGTGGCTTTAAGAATATCATGAATTATGTAGGATTCAAGCCAGATGCAATAAGCAAACATGAGTTAACATACAAATTACTTTTGACCAACTAGCAGGTGAAGGTCAGTATGCAGAGAATTCAGAACAGATTTATTATCTCGTAACAGTGTATGAGCAAATTTCTAAGACTGTAACAAAAGCTTGTGGTTCCCTCCCTGGACAAAAAGATTGAGGGGAAGCCTTCACAAAAATAGAGCAGATTTTGTGGGACATTTGCAAACAGCTGTCACAAGAACCATTGGAGAAAATACAGCTACATAATTAATGACCAGACATCTGGCTAAGGAAAATGCTAATGAGGTTTGCAGAAGAATTATATGGGGACTGCACTCCTTTAGAGGAGATCATAAGACGCTATGCCACTGTGGGCACAAATGCTTATAATACTCAGACTATGATGAACATGAAAGACAGGGTCCCTCTTGGCAAGGAACTTCTAGAGAAAATTGTCGGTGTTTTCAGTGTGGAAAACTAGGACATCTACGAGCTCAGAGCTCTAAGATATAGAGATAGAGTGAGAGGACAGAGTAAGAGAATAAAACCCCAAACCCCATATCCAAAATGCCACAAGGACTTTCACTGGGCCTCAGAATGTAGATTGACCCAGGAAAATGTGAGGCAGGACCCAGCCCCAAGATATCATACAAAAGATAGTGGGGCATGCTGGCAGCTGAGTTTACACCCAGAGAGTCTTTAGAAGGTCAGGACTCTGATGTGATCTATCATCCAAAAAGCAATCACATGGCAAAAAGGGATTACATGATCTATCAGCCAAAAAGCAACCCCATAGCAGAAAGAGATTACAATTGGGGAGAATACAGGCTTTTTAAATCAACAGAGCAGTGTCCAGTGCAAACAGCTCCAATGTAATTACTAGATAATGAGGAGAGATTTAGAAAGTGGTAAATAGAAGGGAATTAGATAGGTTAACTGCCTGGGAGAGAGGGTTTGCCTGTATTTCTACAGATGGAGAAGGAAACATATGGGTAGAGAGAGACAGAAAAAGAGAAAAATCTGGAAACAAAGGAGAAGACCTAAGAACAAAACCAGCAGGAATCATTGGATTCCTTGAGATGAAAAATTGTTGATAAAGCCTTTTGCAGGTTTGAAAACCATCAGGAATCATTGGATTCTCTAACACAAGATGAGACTACTGCAGGACTTCAAAGCTTGCAGGAATTATTAGATTCCTGGCACATGAAGTAATGGACAATAGATTCCTTTTGGACTAGTTCTAGAACTTATGGACATGTATAATTCCTCATGCTGATTCATGTTGTTTGTTACATCACTACTAGCCTGTGTTACTATGTGCTTATGTAATTTATATAATTATGTGTAATACCTCCCATATTGATGGATTTATGTATATCTGTTTTAAGAGAGGCCCTTCAGAAACCCGCTAATCTGATTTGATTTCCCATTTCCTCTAGTGTTTTCATCTCCCTTCCTGAGATGTCAGGGAGGGCATGATCGCCTCTTTTTATGGTGTTTTCACTCCTTTTTTTGAGCAGTCAGGGAAGGCAAGATTATCTTCTTTTGGGGGGTTCTCACTTCCTTGAGAAGTCAGGGAGGTCATGACTACCTTATGTCTAAATCAAAAGAAAGTAGGAGATGTTATGGGCCAGAACTTGAAACAAGGTGCTAAGTCACTGGAATTGATAGAGACAATGATTATGTACTTAGTACTTATTAGAATTCATACTTTAAGAGAGCATATATAAGGAGGAGCTCCCACAAACCCACAGAAGCCCACAATCCCACTCTTGGAGGTGGAATCAGCTTCATTCCAACTTCCACCTTTGTGCTGGCTGGAGGCTGAAGCTGGCAGGTAAAGGATTATCAGCAAGAGCTCTTGGAACCAAGGAGAGAGATAGGCCTCTCAGAAAGCTAACTGGGCTCCAGGAAGGAGACAAGACTTAAAAGGAGAAAATAAAACATCTGGACCTGTCTGAATTTGAGGTGATTATTGAACTGAATTGAAATTAAGGCTGCTCCCAGAAGCCCCCCAAGAAACCTGCTCACAGAGAACATTAAATCTTTAGAGAAGAATATTGCAGAAAGGACAGGAAAAGATAGTGATAAATGGGAGGGGATGTGGGAAAACCAGGGGGCTAGTGCATTGTTGTTGGAGTTGTGAATTGATCCAATTATTCTGGAGAACAATTTGGAGCTGTGCCCAAAGGGCTATCAAACTATGCATGTCCTTTGACCCATCAGTGTTTCTACTGGGCTTATATCCCAAAGAGATCTTAAAGGAGGGAAAGGGACCCACATGTGCAAAAATGTTTGTGGCAGCCAGAAACTGGAAACCAATTGGCTGTCTATCAGTTGGAGAATGGCTGAATAAGTTATGAGATATAAATGTGATGGAATATTATTGTTCTATAAGAAATTATCTCCAGAGAGGCTGGAGAGACTTACAGGAACAGATGCTGAGGAAAGGGAGCAGAACTAGGAGATCATTGTACATGGCAACAAGATTATACAATGATTGATTCTGAGGGATGTGGCTCTCATTTTTAAAAACTTTTTGATCTGATTTTTCTTGCATAAATATGTATGTCTATTTTGAATTTAACATAAATTTTTACATATTTAATACATATTGGATTACATGCCATCAAGGGGAGAGGGGGGAAATTGGAACACAATTATCCTTGTGTGTGCTTTGAAAATTAAAAACTTCAATAAAAAATAAAAATAAAAACCCAAATTAACTATAAAGGATACACAAAGAAAAACACTATCTGCATTTCAAAAAACAACTGATAAATAGAAGTAAATAGAATAATTTTACATCTACATACCTATTTGTAGTGGTATGTAGTAGCCATTTCTAGAACAGGGTTGGGGGAAGGAGGAAAAAATTTGTGTGATAACTTTGTTGTATATTTTAAAATAACAGAAAGTTGTGCATAGTAGACTTACAGTTTTATGAGCAATCATCTTTTTAATATTTGTTTTATTCCATAAATTAAAAATAAAATAAATTGCCCTCAATTATAATATGTAATCCTCAAGTATCTTGCAGCAGGAATGGGAATCATGTTCACAAAGTGAATCTACACTTTTGAAGGACATCTCTTTCAATATTCTGACCCTACCACCTCCTTTCTTCCTTCCCCCACCCTCGGAGCAGGACAGAAGGAGCCCGATTTCACTGTGCCCCAACAGAGACCTGGACGGGCAGTGAAGCCAGTGTGAGAGGCAGGGATCTGCATAGGGAAACAGCAGGGAACAGTAGTCTGTTAAAATTCATAATTGAATCAGTGGCAACTTGTCACAGGGCTCACTATGAATAATAAAATGTTAAGACAAACTATATCTTAAAATGTTACAGCTATAGTATTAAAATGCCCGCTTCTTTCACCTCTGCTTCTCACTCCAAAACAATAGGCGTTAGAGTTGAAAGGGACCTTTGACATTATCTGTGATCCAAATCTCCCATTTTAGAAACAGGAAAGTTAGGATCCAGGAGAAGAAGTGCTTTGCCCAAAGTCACACTAGTAAGAAGCAGCACTGGGATGCCGCCCCAGGGCTTCTGACACTAAGGTCAGGGTTTCACTCCTGCCCTTGGCCAGGCCTGACTGTCACTGGACAGGGAAAGAATCCTGCAGAGTGACATGACCATCCCTCAATCAGCAGTCACCCACAGTTCTATTTGCATTTGTACTTCCAGGCTTAACAAGATAACTGGCACCTAGTACATACTTAATGAATGCTTGCTGACTGTTGATTGACTAAACAATTCTGAATATATGTGGCCTGGATTTGCCCAGGATCATCAAGAGAAGCTAAGTAGATTGTGGATAGACTTGCAGTCCCAAAATAACTGAATTCAAATCCTATCTCAAGCCTGTACTCTCTGTATGGATCTGGAGAAGTCAGTCAGTCCCACTTAGCCTCAATCTCTTTATCCACAAAATGGGATACTAGTAGTATCCCTTAGAGGATTGTTGTGAGGATCAAATGTGACAACATATGTAAATGCTTAATGAACTTCAATACTCTATGTAAATTGCAGTTATTTTTGTCTTTGCTACTACTTCCTCTGCTGCTATTGCTACTACTACTAGTAATGCTTCTGCTGTTGCTCCTGCTACTACTACTACGTATCACTACTAATATTTCTGCTGCTGCTGCTGCTGCTATTACCACTGTTTCTACTGCTGCTGCTGTTAAATTCCTCCTTCTACTGCAACTACTACTTCTTGAAGGGTTAAATTGTCATCATCTTAAGAGACCTTTGAGGACATTTGCTGTAGTGGGAAGGCTCCCTACTCAAGGGAAGGCTTTAGAGTTGATGACAATGACAGTTACACAGAACAAAGGGGCTCAGAGCCCTAGTCCAGGGACCAGATTTTACTGGAACCCACTGGCTAATATCACTCTGGCCATGCACTTGTCTGTTTGGGATGACTTCCAAGATCTGTGACTGTGGCCGAGGGAGCTCCCCAGGCCCTGACGGGTCCACGCTCTGCTAAGCCCCTGCTGACCACCAAACCAGAGAATCCATGGGATCTTGGAATTGTCTTCCTCATGTCTCAGTTGATTCTAAACTGCCTCCTGCCTTGTTCCCAGGACCTCCTTATGAACAAGCTGGCTTGCTTCCATGTGAGTCTGCCCAAAGCCATGGGAACTTTGACCCTTATCTGGGGTCTGACAGATAATGACACCTTTTCTCCAGGCCTGACAGCTTCTTGAGTTCAGGGATTGACCCAGGTTTTTGCTTTTTGTTGTAATCCCAGGGCTTAGCCCAATGGCAACACAAAGTAGGTGTTTGATAAATGCTGGCTGACATATGTTATTGTCTGTCCTGAAGAACAGCTCAAATATTCACTAAACTGAAGAACAACTCCATCAGATCATAAATGTAGACTGAGGGTGCACACTGGAACCATCTAGTCCAATTTCCAAATGAAGACACTGAGGCTCTGGGAAGTGGCTTGGCCAGAACCAAAACTCCTGCTGGGACTCCGAATCCAGAGTTTTGGCTTTGTTGTCCAATACGTGACGCTGCCATTTCAGTTCACAACATCTAGGGCTGAGAAATCTTCAGGTGAACTGAGCTCACAGTTGGTGTCTTTAGAAAAGGCCTTTAAGCACGTTGGCAGCTCAGATTTGCCACTTACCCCCACTCCACCCGTTCTCTAGAAAAAGCAGCTGGAAGATGGACAACAGAACTTAGAGAGAGGTCAGGGAGGCCAGAGGAAACTGGAACAGAAGCTACCAGAGTCTGATTCATCCCTCCAACAACTATAACAGGTACCTGGCACCATTCCCTTTGAAGCAGACTGGAGGGAAGGATTGGAATCCAGTTCCCAGCTTTAGGATCCATTCTGTCCCAGAGTCCTCTGCTTCTTCCACAATGCCAAACGACTTTTTTTTACCTTAGAACTGGGTGCTGGGAAAGGAATGTGAAGGATTTCACCTTCCTCTTTCTCTAGGCGGGATTGAGAAAGCTCAGGTTTGCCGCTTCCTGGTGGTTTATGTCTGGGTGTGGATCTTGGAACTTGTAAGTACATTTGTTTGTAAGTCAAGAGCTAATGGAGTAGTTTGGAGACAAAAGTGGTAAGAAGCCCTAAGAGGAAGAACACACCCCAGACTAAAGTCAGCCAGCTGGGCTTTGGGTCTTGGGCCAGGAACAGTACTGGCTGCAAAAAAGGCCTGGCTCTTGAGCTCAAACCACAGCAATGGCTGACTTGCGGTGGGGATGGCTGCCCAGCCATCAGCATACAAGACCAAGGATGCCTTTCAGAGCAGGGGCAAAGGGATGAGGTGGCTTTAGCAGGCTGTTTAGGCTGGGGAAGTCCTAGCAGCAGAGCAATACCACAGCTGCCCAACTCAGATCTACTAGCTCTGGGGTAAGGGCTCCAGGGATGGCCCCTCCATCCTGCCTGAGTCACTGCTGAGACCAGAGACACTCTTCCCAGGCCAGCCGAGGATGGGCCTTGTGGCAGAAGACCTCAGGAGTGAAGCTCTTGGGCATCCAGGCCAACAAATCCTTGGCTATCTGCTGGTGAGGATGATATCATCTGCCTCCCACCTGGTATCCTGAGAGTTTCCACTCAACTCCCTTTCCTCCTCTTCTTCTTCAGGGCCTTGCTTTCAGTAAAACTGTCAAGGACAACTCAGGGCCAGCTAATTAGCTTCCTTCCCTGCCCTCCCTTTTCACCAACACCCAAGTTCTACAGCCTTTCTTATGAAAGAAGAATCAATGGACAGTTGATTGATTGGGAGGGGGAAAAAACAAACAAAATGAGCAGTCTTTGCAGAAAGGAGCTCTCTGGCTAATGTTTTACAATCTAACAACTATTGTTACTATGGAGCAAGCAGTAGAACAAACATTTGAATGTTGTTACATTCTAACAACCAGTACAACATTCTGAGGTTTCATTCTAACAAGGAGTACACAAAGCCTGCTACTATTGTTACCTTCTAATAAATATTCTATATTGTTACATTGTAACAATAACACTGATGTTGCTGAATTCGAGTAACTGTATTAAGTGGCTGTAAACAAATAGATAAAAAGTAAAGTCCAGCATGATGGTAAGGATGCAGAAAAGCTGGTACTGAAGCACCGGAGCTTAATGTGTCCTCCCTGGACAATTTTCTACTAGCTTGGAACAGGACAGAACCAGACACTGTGGGCATCCTGGATCCAACACTTACTACCTGCTACATGAACCTCACAAATCATTAGTAACTTTGCTAACCCTCAGCCTTTATCTACTTTTAAAGGGGTTAAAAAAAAAAAAAAGTAATGTTTAGTCCAGAAGACCGAGTCCCTGGATTTTCAAATACTGAGATACAAGGAAGGTTTGCAGCCCCTCCCCATCTCTAAGCTCCCTCAATTGCTGGTATTTAGGGCTAATGGGGGCCCCCTAAGCCCTTTTGATTGTTGTTTAGTTTGAGTCTCCATGAGCCCATTGGAATTTTCTTGACAGAGATCCTGCCTTCTTGAACTCATTTTGCAGATGGGGACACTGAGGCAAACAGGTGAAGTGATTTGCTTAAGTTCATACAGCTAGGAAGTGTCTGAGGCCCAGATCTGAATCAGGAGCTCCCGCTCCGGGCCTGCCATCCGGGTTACCGTGCCACCTACCTGCCTGTGCAAGTTGATGGATTTGGTTGCAAAATCACGAGAGTAGAAAGTTCCCCAGCACTTATCTGGTTTTATCTGGCTTGTCACATTTGAACTCAGGAGCTCCTGACTAGAGGCCAGTGTCTGCGAACTGCTCCAGCTATCGGCCCCTCATCGGCCCCTCATCGGCCTGAGACTTGCAGACAGCCTCCCTGCCTGGGTCATTCAGAAATGTCGCAGCTATCCCCCACTCTGTTAGGGACGGTGTGTTCTCTTCAAAACCTGTGGTCTCCCTGGGGCTGCAAGTCCGGTTCCACAGTTCCCCAAACACTAACCCCAAGCTTACACTCGGTGCCGGATCCGGATGGGGAGCTTGGGTCAGCGCGGCCGGGGAGGGTCTCTCACTTGGAGGCAAAGGGGCAGCGTCTACTACCTGGGCTTCTCCCAGGCTCCTCCCCGCCCCCCAACCTCCTCCTTTCCCCTGCGGGGCCACAGCTTTGCTCCTCACCTAGATTGCCTTTCATTAAAGCCTTCCTTTTTGGCTAGCCGTCAAAAGTGAGGGCTCTCTGCCTGGGGGGTGAGACCAGCCATCCTCAGCGGGGGGGAGGGGCTCCAAAGCCAGAGACGGCCCAGACCCCGGCCCAGACCCCGGCCGCTGGAGACGTTGCCAAGACTTGTTCTGGGTCAGTGGGGACATTTTAGAGAAAACCCGAAATCTGAGGCGCTGAATCATCATCCCCAGGATGCGCCTTTCCCACCAAGCGCCGCAAGGAGGAAGAAGGGACGTTCCCACTTCTCCCGCACACGCCCCTCCCCCCTGGTCTCCACGGCCCGGTGACTGACAGGCCGTCCTTCTTCAGGTGTTCAAACTGCCCTGACTTCCCTCAAGACTCAGAGGACGTAGACAAGTCAGAATTTATGGGAAAACTTCAAAGTCTGAGACATCTCTTCGAACTATTTCACCGGAAGCCCGCAGGCCCTGGGAGAGAGGGGCTGTCATTGTCCCCATTTTACAGAGGGGGACACCGAGGCAGGGGCTAACACGGAAGAGCCCGAGGCTGGTTTCGGCCCGTCCCCCACAACCGGGATGACATTCCCCGGGCTGTCCCCGGGAGGCGTGTTTGTGTTCCCAGCCTCGGTGGGAGGGAAGGCCCCGCCGCGAGGGGCGCACAGGAAACCCGATAGCTGCTCGCTGACGGACCCTCCCCGGGCCTCAGTTTCCCCGCTGGGAAATCCTCTGGAAACTGCGCCCAACAGGGCCAGGCCGGGCGATGACGTAATGAATGATTTACATATTTAATTATTGGGACCGATTCTTTAATGTCACATGATCTTCATGGAATTCTTAAGTTGGACGTTTTGTCTGGAAGGTCTTCGCTACTGTAACCGTGAGGCTGCGGGACAGCGGGGAACGGAGCCGCAGTCACGTGGCAGAGGACGCGCTCGTGGCCCGCCTCCGTCGGGATCCGCCCCTTCCGCCGGTCCGGATCCTCTGAGCGGCCCCTTTCTGCCCGGAGCACGCGTTTCTCGCCGAGCCCCTCTGGCTGCGCACCGCATGGACTGTACCATTCCTCCTCAGGCCCGCAGGAGGAAGGGTCCATAGTCGCGGTGACTCCTCGGGAAACGTCTGCCCTCACGTGGCCCGGGACGCGTCCGGGAGGGTGGAAAGGCGCCGGCGGCTCCGGGGATCCGCCCCCTTTTAGTCTCTCTCCCCCCTGACTCTCGCTTGGACTCTTCCTCTAGTAACCACTTCCGCCGGTGGCCGCGCCTGCGCAGCAGATCTCCTAGCGCGGAGCCGCGCGGAGTTGGCGTGACTGGTGCCCGCGGGCCGCTTGGGGAGCGGACATGGGTCGGAAGCGGGTGTCGGGCGGCGGCGGGGTCGGCCTGGGACGGGCCCTCATCAAGGAGCGCAACCTGCAGAACCGGAGCCAGCGGCGGCGGGACCCGTGGGTGAGCTGGGGCGGCGCGGGCGAGCGCGGAGGGCGGGATCCGAACCCGGGGCCCCGCGATGGCGCAGCCGGAGCCCGGCCCGGGCGGGGGGGGGAGGGGGCCCGCGCTGTCGGGCTCTGACGGGCAGCCTCCCCCCAGCTGCACACGAAGGAGCTGGACGAAGGGGGCGCCTGGGGCCGCATGGACCCGCGCTCCATGACCGAGCCCACGGCGCTGGAGGAGTTCCTGGCCACGGCCGAGCTGGCGGGGACCGAGTTCGTGGCGGGTGAGTGCGGCGGGCGGGGGGGGGGGGGGGGGGAGAGGAAGGGGGGGCTCGTGGGGCCGCCCACTCGTGACCCCGGGTCTGCTCCTCCCCAACAGAGAAGCTGAACGTTCGCTTCGTCCCTCCCGAGGCCCGGACGGGGCTGCTGCCCCCGGAGGAGGAGCAGCGCGTGCAGGCGCTGCATCAGGAGCACCGCAGCGCCCTACGGATCCCCCGCAGGTGAGGCCGGCCGGGACCCCTCCCCCACGTTCCTCCTCCTCAGTGTCTCACCGCTCCTCCGTGCTCCCCACTGACCGCGCCCTCCCCCACGTCCCTCCTCCTCTGTCTCACCCGCTCCTCCGTGCTCCCCACTGACAGGTGTCCTCCCCCACGTCCCTCCTCCTCTGTCTCACCCGCTCCTCCGTGCTCCCCACTGACGGCGCCCTCCCCCACAGCCTCCCTCCTGTCTCACCCACTCCTTCGTGCTCCCCACTGACAGGTGTCCTCCCCCACGTCCCTCCTCCTCTGTCTCACCCGCTCCTCCGTGCTCCCCACAGACCCCCGTGGGACCAGGGCACCAGCACCGAGAAGCTGCAGCAGGCTGAGAGGGAGAACTTTCTGGAGTGGAGGCGGCAGCTCGGGCGGTCAGTGGGGGGGGGAAGTATCCATTTGTGTGTTGGGGGGAAGGCTGGGGGGGGCTGAGTGTATTAGGAAGGGCGTGCTCTGGTAGCCCGGACTCTGTCTAGAAGCGCTGGCAGCTTTGCCACACACCTGGGCACGCCCGGGACTCACCTTCTCCTTCTAAAGCCAGGCTGGAAGAGGAGCAAAACCTGATTCTCACCCCATTTGAAAGAAACCTGGACTTCTGGCGCCAGCTCTGGAGGGTCATCGAGAGGAGGTGGGTCGGGGTCCCGGCCTGGCGCGTGGTGCTCTCGTGGAAGGGGAGACAAGACGCCACGGGCACCCCCAGGGCCGAGCGCTTTGGGGGGAGGTCCCCTTCTGCTCAGGGCATAGTGGACTTTGTGCTGATTCACAGTGGAGGGGGGGCTGGCCACACAGAGAAGTGGACAGCTCTGTCTGGTTAGTGAGCCCCCTGCTGGAGAGGCCCCGGGCAGTGCAGCCTTTCCTTCCGCCTGCTTCTGAGATCGGGGCAGCCCCTGGGCTGAGCTAAGGGCTCCGAGGGGGCCGCGGGCCCGACTGTCACCTCTGCTTGTTTGTTCCCCAGTGACGTCGTCGTTCAGATAGTGGACGCTCGCAATCCCCTCCTGTTTCGTTGCGAAGACTTGGTGAGTGCCCCTGAGGGAGGCTTGCTCCGGCGGGACTCCTGAGAGGAGCGGGTTCTGGGCCCGGCCCCGAGACCGCTTCCTGTACCCAGGCTCGGGTCAGTCGGACCCAGGGCCAGAGCTGATCGGTGGTGTCCTCCTGTCGGCGGGGTGCCCATCTCTGTCCCACTCACTTCCTTGGTGTCTCCTGGGCTGCCACGACCCTGTTTGCCTCGCTCTGCGCCCGCCTCGCCCTTGCTCAGATGTGTCCCCGAGGTTCCAGCTGCCCCCATGGTTCGGGAAGGTTGCTGCCGAGCCGCATGGTCATCTCAACAACCCGTCCTTCATGGGCTCTGGTTTAGGGCACGGTTGCGCACAAAGTCCC
Source organism: Sminthopsis crassicaudata (assembly GCF_048593235.1). Lineage (NCBI taxonomy): Eukaryota > Metazoa > Chordata > Mammalia > Dasyuromorphia > Dasyuridae > Sminthopsis > Sminthopsis crassicaudata. The sequence continues at coordinate 2,268,980 of NC_133619.1, forward strand.
TTTTAAGGCTTAAAAAACAGAGTTCCGGTCCCGTGGGTGTGCAGGGCCGAAGGTGATGGCAGGCTCTGCTCCTGCCCGTGAGATGGGCTCTCCCTGTGCTCGGGGGTCACTGCCTCCGGGCTTCCCCAGAGAAACGAGGGGGGAGGACAGATAGAGTTCCCGTTCCCTGTGAGTCTGCACCTTTGCCCCCTCCCAACAAGCTTGGTTTTCCTAGGAGCGCTACGTGAAGGAAGTCAGCAGAGAAAAGGAAAACGTGATTCTGATCAACAAGGCCGACCTCCTGACGGAGGAGCAGCGCCGCGCCTGGGCCGGGTTCTTCGAGCGAGAAGGCGTGAAAGTGATTTTCTGGTCCGCTCTGGCTGAAGGTGTCCGGCTGGACCCGAGATCAAAGGTAGCCGGGGAGCGGCCTCGGGGCTGTCAGGGCGGGACACAGGAAAGGGGGGCTGTGTCTGTTTCACTTTAGACCTCCTGCAGGGAAGGTGCCCCCCCACAGAGCTGACACCACCAAAGCCCACCCCGCTTTGACATCTCGGGTTTCTTCCTCGGCTGTCTCCTTCCATAGAATGTTTGGTAGAAGCAGGTTCCTGGGGCCCTCCCTGCTCTTTCGAGCCCTTGGGGGCTGTTCTGTCTATCAGACTCCCTTCTCTGTCCCTTCCTCCTCTTCAGGCTGGCCCTCGGTGCCTTTCCCCGCGCCCTTTTTCAGACCCTCTTTCCCTTGATTTCCGGAAGGTCCATCCCCAGGCCCAGGGCACGGCCCCTTCCCTGTTATAGACACCAGCGGGGTTGGGCCGGTCTCTGACCAGGAGCCCAGAACCACAAGTGGATTCATGGATTAGGATTAACTTGGGCCACGTAGCAGCCGCTGGCCCCCAGCTCCTTTACTAACAGCAGCAGAATCCAAGGCCCGCCAGAACCGGGGACCTTTGTCTGAGTCGGACTCAGGCTCAAGAACAGGAGATTCTGCTGGCTCCCACTCAAGAACCAGTTTGGTTCTTCAGTCTGGCCTTTGTCTAGGAGAGGGATGGAGGAATTGGGATTTATGGTTTGTAGTTCTCTCCGCTGATCCTTTTTCAGTTTCTTGGGGCTTTTTCATTTGGACAGGAACCAGCTGAGAGCTCTGAAGAGGCCGAAGACTGGGAAGATGGGGTGGAAAGCATGGAGAGGGATGAGGCCCCGGGGGGTGGACGGCAGCCCTCCAGTGAGGAAGAGGATGAGGATGAAGATGAGGACGGGAGCGACTGGATGAGTGAAGGAGGAGACAGTGAATATGAGGACTGTCCTGAGGACGATGACCACTGGCAGACGTGCTCCGAGGACGATGGCAGCCACGAAGCAGAGTCCTCCAGCCAGAGATGGCAGGAAAATAGAGCGAGCGGCAGCCTGGAGCAGGAGCCGCGGGGCAGCAGTGCCCGCGTGCAGAATGACCACCATCTTGTGGAAAAGCAGGAATTACTGGACCTCTTCAAAGAGATGCATTCTGGGAAGAAGGTCAAGGAGGGGCAGCTCACCGTGGGGCTGGTGAGTGGCTGTCTGGTCCAGCTTCTCCAAAGACACACCCCCACCCCCACCATCACCAAGGGTCTAAAAATAAAGTGGGGGCTGATGGGAAGCCAGGCTGAGCCTGACTTGGGCACATGCCCATCACAATTAGGGATTTCTAAGGAAATGAACCTCCAGGAAGGAGAGGCCCTTGAGAGAGGGGCTCCTGCTTGATGGGGGAAGCCCCCAGGAGATGTGAGCTGGGCACGTGGCCCCACAAAGCACCTGTTCATTGACCAGCAGCAATGTGACTGCCAAGGAGTCCCAGGGTGTGAGGCGCACAAAGGGCCACAGCCCCTGCTTGTAGGGAGGGGGCCTGACCTTGTAACTGTGGTGTTCTGGGAGACGGTTAGGAAATTTTCCAAACTATTGGGAAACTGAGGCACAGAGAAGTCCATTGCCTTTGCCAGAGTCACACAGCTGGTGTCTGATGTGAGATTCCAGCTCCAGCCACTATCCAGAGGGGAAGAAGGGAGGGAGCTCCTTCCAGGGATGAGGGCCACTTGGGCCAAGGGGCCTGGGCTCCATGGGAAAGGCGGCCAGAGGGTCAGGCTGGTCCCGTCCAGGGTTGGGAAGTGGGGTGTTGGGCAATGAGAGGGGCAGCTGGGCTAGGCAGCACCCACTGCCTGCCTTTCATTTAGCTGGCTCACGGCCTGGATCTTGAGGGAGCCAGGTGAGCCTCCGAGGACTCCCAGAAGTGAGTGTGGAAGAACTGGTTTCTTGGGCCCCTTCGTGAAGCCCAGTGCCCGCTGGGGGCCAGGCTGGGGCGGAGAGCCCGTTCTGGGTCTGGTTCCGGCTCAGGTCCTTCCTCCCTCCAGGTGGGGTACCCCAACGTAGGAAAGAGCTCCACCATCAACACCATCTTTGGGAACAAGAAGGTGTCTGTGTCGGCCACGCCCGGACACACCAAACACTTCCAGGTAGGCCCAGGGACTGCGCACCCTCTGCCCTCTGCCCTCTGCCCTGCTCGCTCCTGGCCGGCAGCCACTTCCTCCTTGGGCTTTCCTTTCAGACGCTCTACGTGGAGCCCGGCCTGTGTCTGTGCGACTGTCCCGGCCTGGTGATGCCCTCCTTCATCTCCACCAAGGCCCAGATGATCTGCTGTGGGATTCTGCCCATCGACCAGATGAGAGACCACGTGCCCCCCATCTCTCTCATATCCTTTCTTCTTCCAGGGGGCGGGTCTGAGGGGTGTGGGCTATTCATGGAGCAAGGGCCCCCCTCCCACTAGCTGTCTGCCCCTTGGGAGACGCTGAGCTCCAGGGGCCGTGGCCTTGATGTCACAGTGGCCGCAGAGCACGGGGCCCCTGGGGATGCCTGACCTTGGGGTCAGATCCAGCCAGGGTGTCATTGCCCCACTCCAGGGCATGGGGGGGGCGGGGCAGGCACAAAGCTGCAGTTTGCTTCCTTTACCAACTTACATTTGCCAGAACATCCCAAGACACGTCCTGGAGGCGACCTATGGGATTCATATCATACGGCCCCGAGAAGACGAAGACCCCAACCGGGCGCCCACCTCAGAGGAGCTGCTGACGGCTTATGGCAGTGAGTTCTGGGTGTGCCCACTGTGGGTGGAGGGACCGAGCGAGGGAGGCGGTAAAGCTGGGCCAGAGCTCCGGTCCTGACCCTGACCCTGACCCTTGCCACTCTTGCAAAGTTAGGAGAAATCCTTCTGGAAGTTCCCAGCGTGATAGGGACAGTCTGTGTCCCGCCAGAATTATTGGGGTTTGGGTACCATGGGAGCCTCCTCCCTTCTCTTGGGATGGTTTTTATTTTTATATGTTTTGGGGGGAGACTGACAAGGAGATGAGTGGCCAGAGCTTCCTCCAGGCCCCCCCAAGTCTGTTGGCCCAGTCCTGTGCCCACCAGACTCCCACACAGGCCAGATAGTGCCCATGTCGTGGGTGAACTCTCCCTGCATCTGTTCCGATTCAGGGGAAGCACGGTGTCTGGAGCAGCCCTCTATAGACTCCCAAGCTGGCAGGGATAGGGGGCATTTTCTCGGGCCCTTAGGGGCTTTTGGGGGGTGGCAGGAAGGATAGCACAGATGTGCCAGTCACTGAAGATTTGGGGGTGGTTAGAGCAGAATATGGGGGAGGGAACTTGGGGCTTCCAGGCTGCTTGCGCTGCTTGACTTTGGGGCCCTGGCGCTCCTGCCCTGGGCCCTTCCATTCTTTGGGGCCTCCATTGGGAGGCGGGCAGCTTGCTGCTGAGGGAGCGGGTCTGTGCTGGTACTCTGCTGGGTACCCTCAGGCAGGGTCCTTGGTCATAGGGCTGGAGGTCTCAGAAGCCTGTGGGAGGGTTCCCGGCCTGACTCTCTCTCCTCAGCCCCTGGGTTTTTTTTCTCAGGCATGAGGGGGTTCATGACTGCCCATGGACAGCCTGACCAGCCCCGAGCTGCTCGCTACATTCTGAAGGACTACGTGCGGGTAAGGGGGCTCTGCTGGGCCCCTTTGCATCCTGTTTGATGCCCACTAACCCCATGGGTGCCCATCAGAGAGGCCAGGACAGGGGCTGGGAACCAGCTACCTAAAAGGAGTGCCCTGGGCTCCCTGTGGGGGAGCTGAGTCTGGGGTGGGCAAGCATGTCCTGAAGCCCGACGTGGTGGCTGGACGGGGCCAGTGACTGCTGTCTGGGCTGGCGCTTCTCGAATTCAAGTTTTCGAGAGGAGACGTGGGGTGTGCAGATCGTGGAAAGCTCCCCTGGGCCTGTTGGGGGAGGGCTGGGCTGGTGCTATGGACATTTGGGTCCCCGCTGGAGCGCCCAGGGATCCGGGGCCGGCCGGAGCTCAGTCTGACTCTTGGTTCTCTAGGGCAAGCTGCTGTATTGCCACCCTCCTCCCGGCATTGAGCCCGCAGACTTTCAGCCACAGCATGAGAAACTGAGGCGCAGCCGGAGGCGCCCAGAGGCACAGCCACCGCCCCTGAGCCACCCCAAGGCCAAGCAGATCGAGAACGTGGTCGACCGAGCCTTTTTCCACCAAGTAAGATAGCGAGGGGCTGTCCTGGTGTGTGCGCTCAGTGTGGGGGCTTGTTTGGGGGTGGGGGAGTCGGGAGAAGAGCCAGCACTGGGGGCATTGGTGGCAGCCCCAGGATGGCTTGGCCTTGTGAGGTAGGGGGCAGCTCTGGCCATTGCCCCCCAGTCCATGTCCCCTCGGGTCCCTTGGCAGTGCCCACAAACTCCCCCCACATCTCAGTCTGACACGCAGCTTCTTGCTCCCAGGAGAATGTGCGGGCGCTGACCAGGGGCGTGCAGGCCGTGATGGGCCACAGGCCTGGGGGTGCCCCTGCCGGCCATACCGCGGGCCCTGGGAAGCCCTGGAAGAAACACGGCAACCGCAACAAAAGGGAGAAGGTCCGCAGGGTCACCAGGCACTTGGACGCCTGAGCGAGGCCTAGCAGGTGCCTACGGACGCCTCCCCAGGGGGAGCGAAGGCTCGAGGCTGGCCCTGCCAAAGGAACCTGGTCCTCCTCCCTCCTGGCCCATGTGGCCAGAAGCCAAAGCTTGTTGGTGGCCAGTGCCCCTGCCAAGAGGGTTGGGGCTGCTGCCTTGGGAACCACCGGCTTTGTGGCGAGTAAACGATGCACAGATAGATGGATGAAGGAACGAGGGAATGATGGGAGATGAGGGTCTGGTGCCACCTCCCCACCCCCACACACATTCTGTACTTTGAAAAGCCAGAGGGATGTTTTTGGAAGTGAATGTGGAAGCACGCTGGGGCCAGGGCCACATCCCCACGGGAGCTTGGCAGATCTGGCCGTTGGCCCCCAGTGGATGGTGCCTTCGTGAATGCCGGGTCACCTTTCTGTCCTACCTCTGGGGCCTGCAACTCTTACCAACGCTCCTGGCTGAGCCTTTCAGCTTGGGGGCTCGGCAGGTGGCAGTGTCCTGCCAGGAAAGGTCGCAGAGATGTGGCTGCCAAGGAGAGCAGTGGGCAAAGGAAGGAGTCTTGAAGCACCCCCGGCCCAGCCCCCTCCTCCAGAGGAAGGGGAGGAACAAGGAAGTGCCTGCAAGTGCCAGTGCCTTGAGATAAGCCCTGGCCCCAGGGACAGATGGCACAGGTTCCCATCTACCACAGATCTCTGTCTAAAGGCTGCCCTTGGTCCCCCCAGCCTCCGGGTCTCTGCATTATGTGGAGCCTCCTCAGCTCACAGTCCAGGAGGTTGGGAGGAAACATGATTGAGTCTTGAATCCAGGTCTCATGATCTTGCCATTAGGGGTGTCCTCAAAACGAGCACTTCTGGGGGGTGGAGGCCCAACCCAGGGGCAGGAATGGGGAGAGAAAAAGACCGGGCAAGGATTTCTCAGGTTCAGGGTCCCAGGGCTAAGACAGGCTGCCAGTGGGGCCCAATCAGCCCCAGTTGCAGACCCAGCCTCTTGCCCATGTTGGATATTGACCCAGATGTCCTGTTCTCATCCCGAAGGGCTGGAGGGGGAGCCTAGAGCCCAGAGTGTGGGCAGGCTGGCTATTTCAGAGCTAGGGGCATCATGGGCCAAATGTGGGGATGCCAAGGGCGACAAAAGCCAGGCTGCCACCCTGCCCCCTCAGTACCTTTCTGGTCCGGTTCATGGGTGTCCCCACCTGGGTGGCCCACTCCCCTTTGGGTGCTAAGGCTCAGGAGGCCTCAAGTTGTCCCTTTGGGGCTTCCACCACTGAGCCTAGTGGGGGCCGCAGACACTGCCTCATTGGACAGATGAGAAAACCGTCCATGGTGCTCACCACATTGACATGGTGGATGGACCCGGGAGTCACCCCAGACCTGCTGGCTCCTACCCCAGCGCCACCCTCATGCCCCCTAACAGTAACCTTTGACGTATGTGGAGGCAGAGAGGGCATCTCTAGCGCCCAAGCTTCTCAGGAGATATGTGCCCCGCTCTTTCAGCCAATGCCTCGGGCATAGATGAGGCCTTCTGGAGCTGGCAATGTCGTGTTCAGCTGGAGGCGCCCTCTGCCAGCGGTCAGCCTGAGTGCTCCAGGGTACCCCTGAGAGCAGCTTAAAGTTTAATATGTCTGTTCGTTAAAAAAAAAAAAAAAAAAAAAAAAAAAGGTTCCCTCCTTGTTCTCCCCTAGAGATTAAGCAAGTTGAATCTTTGCTTCTTTCCCTTTAATTGTTCTTAAAGGAAGGTATGGCCCCTTAGATATTTGGTGCTTAATTATTGAGCATCTGCTGGATACAAAGTGCTGTGCCCAGGGAGAGAGAACAGAAAGATATGGGAAATCAGGTGCTCTCTGGACCCTCCAGGCACAGCTGGAGAGCTTTCAGGCTGACTATTTGACATGGGCAGTAGGAGAGTGCCCGATTGAACTGCTGGCATCAGGGGCATAGGTGCCCAGGCTGTTATCCTGCAGATAATCTGTCGGAATGATTGGAATGGGGAAGGTTTTGTCCCATTGCGGTGACTGACTTGTCTTGGAATGGAAGAGGGCTTTCTCCCTTAAGGAAGTGAGTCCCATAGAGATGACCCTAGAAGATTGTCCAGAGTGCACTGCACTTCAACCAGAAGGACCGGTTAAAAAGGGATTGCCCTCTTTGTCAACAGTCTTTTTTCTTTTTCTTTTTTTTTTTTTTTTTTTTTTTTTTTTTTAACATTTTCATTTTGAACTTAAAAAATTAAAAAACCCATTTCCATGTATGTAGCACACCCATCAAAAGAACCCAAAAACAAACCATGAATTTCCACTTCATTCAATTTTTCCAAAACTAATAAACACCTTATTTTCAATGCTAGCCTGCTCTTCTGGGCTCCCTTCCGAATTTCCTTTTCTCTGCTGTGCACTTTATTCTGCCCTCATAAAGGCTGCCTTGGCTAAAACCCCTCCATTAACACTTCGTTTATCAGTTCTTTCTCTGGCTGAAGGTAACATCTTTATGAGTGATTTGATTATTAAAGACCCTTCTTAGAACAATATAGCTGTTCCTGTGTACATCATTCTCTGGGTTACTCTTGGTCACTTCCATTATTTCACACAAGTCTTTTTAATCAAACCAATGTGTTTCTAGCAGCACAGTATTGTTCTGTCCCAAGAGAGTCCTTTCGGGTGAGTGCCTGGAAGGGGGCTCCTGGGCCCTCTGCTCCTGGGGGGTGGGCAAAGGAGGGAGGGCTGGGAAGACACGACTAAGGTGGAAAGTCAGAAAGTGATCCTGTCACTGGAAGTGACCTGCCTGTGAGATAGTCATCAGTACATTATGTGATGGGTCAGACAGGCCTGGGCAGAGCCTGGCAGACGGCTCCGCTGCCCTTGTCCCCTTGGGAGGCTAAGTAACATAGCTCCAAGTCACTAACCTCCAACACCCTAGAGGAGAGCCTGTTTTCCTATAGTACAAGTTCCTTCTTGCCTTTGACCCTTCAGGGAGTTCTGACTTGGGGGGAAGGAGTGGAACCTCAGCAGCTTGGGATTGGGAAAGGGGCAGTGCCATTGGAGAGTAGGAGTTCTTACAGGGCCAATGAAGTGGGCTCGGGCTTTCAGGTGCCCCAGGTGGCTGTTGCCATGAGGTGGCCACGTCCCTTACCAGGCTCCCTCTGCCCTGTGGTCTCCCACCCCATGTTTGCTTTTTGTTTTGCCATCCCACTTTTTAGGAAGGTTGAATTCCTGCTTTTTTCCCTTTCATGCTCTGGACCCGGCTCGGCCCACTTTATCCCTGAGCATGTGGGGAACTGAATAAGAGAATCAGCAGAGGACAGGCCCTGGCATTCTAGGGTCTGCTGAACTGTGCCATGCAGCACCCCCGTCTCCCAATCAGCCCAGACAAATGCCAAATTCAGGGGTGCTTGGAGCTTCCCTAACTGAAGTGACTCCAGATATTCTGGCGCTCCCCTATTTCCCAGAGCCAAGGTCTAGCAAGCAGTGCCCGAGCTGGGCATAACAACAATGCTTTGCACTCAGGATGCCATCAGCCTCGGGCAAATTGTATTTCTTGGGCCAGCGGCAAGTGTTTTCTGAGGCATCTAGCTCCCGTTTCCCAGGGCGGTCCATCCCGTGTTCACAGCCCGTTTTGACAGGGACCACCCTCCTGTTCCATCACAGAACTTGTTCTGCGCCCCTCGGGGTGGCCAGGACCCCAAGACTTGAGACAATACTGTTCCCACAGACAAGTGGGAACATTAACTCAAGACCTAAACGTCACTCTATCCCACTTGTGGTATGTAAGACCTGCCCTTGGGGACATGACTTCCATTTGCAAATATCATTTCCCCACTCTGAAATTCGTTAAACTTCTGTTTGCCTGCTGACTCTCTCTGGCTCCTGGCTCCAGCCGCCCACGGTTAGAGCCTGGTTCGGGTCCAGTTGCCCACCTCCCCTCCCAATCTTTCTTAATCTTTCGCCCTTACCTCCCTGGCATTTGCAACCTGGGAACACTGATCTCCCTGCTCTTCCCGAAGCAGAGCTCTAAATCTCCAGCCCCCTGGCCGTATCCCCTGCTTGGCATGCTGTCACCATCTCTTGGCTTCCCTGAAGTCCCAGCATCCCCAAGGAGCCTTTCCCCGTCCCTCTTCATCCTCATGCTCGCTTCTCTCGGTCATTTCCAGTTTATCCTTCGATGGTCTGTTGGTATCTAGCTGTTCGGATGTGGTCTTGCTCCCAGTCCCCTTTTGAGATGGAGCTGGTGGAAACCCCGGCCTCTGGCATCGCCTTTCTTTGTGTCCCTGGCACTTGGCACAGTGGCTGGCGCACAGTAGGTGCCTGCTAAATGTCGGCTGCCTCCCTGAGTTCCTGTGTTTGCCCACGAGACATGGGTCACTGCTGGGGCCCGCTGGTCTCCCTGGTCCGGGGCTTGGCTCCCCAGAAGCCCTTTCACCAAACAATGGCCCTGAGGAGAACATTGCCAGGAAACCGATGCTTTTGAGGGAGGGTTTTTCTTTTCAGTTTTGACGCCAGGTTTTTTCCCAGGGTGGCTCTGGTTTGTAGCCAGGGTGGGCCATCTCTTCCTGCTGGTACTTCCCGTGGGGGAAGGGAGCTGGCCCAAATGGCTCGGTAGAGAATGAAAGCAAGGCCTGAGAGCCCCCTGCTGACACAAGGGCTGCCCCGGGAGCTCTGCCCCGTGCCCAGGAGCCACGGGGCAGCCTCGTGACGGAGCGCCTCTTGCCAGGCCGTTGGGGGTCTGTTAGAAGGAATGACTGTTGGGGGCCTCTGGGGAGCCCAGGAATGAAATGTCCGGCCAGGCTGGCCGAGTGAGCTGAAGTTGCCTGGTGGGGCGTCCGGTCTCTTCCTGTTGTTGTTCGCTCCTCTCACTCACGTCCGGCTCTTCTTGGCCCCACTTGGGGCTTTCCCGGGGAGGGATTCGAGGTGGGCCAGCTCATTTTACCGATGAAGAATCTGGGGCAAGCAGGTGACTTGGCCAGGGTCACCCACAAAGTGTCTAAGGTCAGATTGGAACTCAGGAAGTCTTCCTGGCTCCAGGTCAGGCGCTCTCCACGGTCCCACCTGGCTGCCCCTTCCCAGGGGCTAGACACGTTCCCCCACAGCCCTTGCTCTTTCCCTTTCCACCCCCTTGGCTGACGCTCTTGCTTGGTCTCTCACCGCCTCTTCCTGGCACAGTGGCCTCCCGTCCCTACTCCTCACAGCACGGGCCACAAGCCTGCCAGATACTCCTTCCCTCAAGAAGCTTCACTGGCTCTCTCCGGACTTCCAAGTTCCTTCCCTCCGGGCTCCGGCCTCCTTTGCTGGAGCGCCTGGGGGGGAAGGGGCGACGAGAAGGGGGAGGGCCAGAAGCCCGCCCCAGCCCTGCAGGGGCCGCCCCGCCCTGGCCTGCTTTCCCCGGACTTGGCGAGCTGCCCTTTGGGCCCGAAACCCGAAGAGATCCAAAAAGCCGTTTCCCACCGGCCGCGCTGCCCTCCCCGCTCTGCGGCCTGAAGCCGCGGCCTTTCCGGCTGGGCCCACTAGAGGGCGCCGCCGCCGCGCCCGCCGGATCCCGAACAATAGGTGAAGCCGCAGGCAGCGATTGTTACAAAGTAACTCTTGCTCTGCTCGGAGGGCGGCCGAGCCTGGCCCTCCGCCCGCTGCCCGCCGCCCTCCGCCCGCTGCCCGCCGCCCGCCGCCCGCTGCCGCCGCCGCTGCCCTCCGCCCGCCGCCCGCTGCCCGCCGCCCGCTGCCCGCCGCCCGCTGCCCGCCGCCCGCCGCCGCCGCCGCTGCCCTCCGCCCGCTGCCCGCTGCCCGCCGCCGCCGCCCCGCCCGGTCCGCGCCCCGGAGCTGGGGGGGAGGGGGGGCGGACATGGCCGGGCCCGGGGCGCGCTGAGCCGCAGGAGCGCGGGAGCCCGTCGGAGCCGGGCCATGCGGAGGAGCCTGGGAGCCGCGGACCCGCCCGTGGCGGCGGCCGGGCCGGCCTCGGAGGCGCCCGCGCTGGGGGACTGGGACTACCTGGCCGCCTGCTTCGCCCACGACCGCGTGTGCCTGTCCTTCGGCCTGTGGCTGCTGGCCGCCCTGCTCTGGATCGCCGCCCACGTCCTGTAAATGGGCCGGGGGGGGGGGGCGCCGCGGGAGGGGCGCGGGTCCCGCTGGGGCGGGGCGGGGGCTAACGCCGCCGGGGAGCAGAGAAGCGGGGGCCTGGGTTCGAATTCTCCCTCGGCCTCTCCCTGCCCGTGCGACTCCGGGCTAAGCGGTCCCAGGCTTCCGGCCGTCTCCTCTCCGGAAAAACGGAGACTGGGGGGAGGCCGGGGGGAGGCCGGGAGCGGCCGGGGCGCTACATGTTCCCCCAGAACCGTTTTCTCTCCGCCGCAGGATCAGGGTCCTAGGATAAAGCCGTTCCCGCAGCGGGAAAGCGGATGGGAAGGGGGAGGGGGGACGGGCTTCCCGGTGCCCACGGTCCCGAGCTCTGGAGAAGCGCGAGACAAAGTGAAGAGAAAGTGGGGGGGGGGGGGGCGCGAGGTCTCGGATCCCAGGGCTGCTGCTCTCTGGCAGAGCCTCCGGCCCCAGTTTCTTCCTGTGACATTAGCCCCAGGCGTCCAGCCTCAGCTCTGGCGGACCCTGTTTCGGAGGAAATTCAACTGGAAAACTAAAGGGGAAACCCCGGACCTGCCCCCGTCAGTCCCTCGCGATCACCGTCCTCGTGGGGGGGGGGGCAGTAGCCCTGCTGGGCTCCCGGGAGTGCTCCCCAGCCCGGCCCCCCCTCCTCCGTGGGCTTGGACAGAGCTCCATGGCTAAGGCCCGGCTCTCTGCGTCCAGCCTGGACATGGGAGGCCCTGGAGGGGAAAAGCTGACTTAAAATAACCTGGAAGAGTCGCTGTCAGCAGCCCCAGAAATAGGACGGGTGTTTGCTCCCTTCATCTAGAGACAAATGAAATGGAAGGGACCCCGGGCTGCCGGGGACTGGGGGGTGCCTCCTCCCGGGCGGCTCTCGAAGGGACCCCGGCCTGGCCTCCTCCTGCTTCCCCTGCAGCCCCCTCCTTGGCCGCCCCCCTCATTTAGCCCCTTTCAGCCAGTGTCTTAAACCCTCTCCTGAACGTTCGAGCCCCCAAGGACCCAGCAGGCCCCACAAGAGATGGATTCGGAAATGAAGGTGATGTAAAAACAAAACAGATTACAAATAAAAAGAGAAAGAATCTGAAATTCGTTAGTCAAGAAACATGTACAAAGTGCCTACTATGTGCTGGGGCACATGGGGCCAGCCTTACAAGGAAAGGCAGCAGAATTCCTGCCCGGAGGAGGTACCAACAAGCTACAAATAATCCAGTGAGGAAAAGGTGGCAGGATTGAGGAGACTGATGGGAAAAGGCTTCCTGCACCAGGCAGGTGGGACACGGTGGGAACCAGGAAGCTGAGACCAGGAGCGGGGGAGGAAAAGGTGGCAGGATTGAGGGGGCTGATGGGAAAAGGCTTCCTGCACCAGGCAGGTGGGACACGGTGGGAACCAGGAAGCTGAGACCAGGAGCGGGGGCCAGGTCAAAGGGCGTGGGGGCACTGAGAATGCCAGCCTCTGGGAGATGGCATTTCCTGTTCAGTAGCGGGGAGGATGAGCGCCCGCTGAGCGTTCCCTCTGACATTCCCTCCGTCCACCCCGGCCATAGCTTCCCGGTCGCTGGCCGTTTGAGTGTGCTCTAATAATAGCACGGCTCTATCTAGCTCCTACCCCTGTCCCGGGCACATTGTCTTATTATCTCACTGGATCCTGGCAATGAGCTGGGGACGTGGGTGCTTTATTATCTCCGTTTCATACTTGACGGTACCGTTAAGGCAGACTGGATTAGGTGACTTGCTCAAGGTCACCCAGCTAGAGTGTTGGAGGCCAGACTTGAGGTTTTCCTGGCTCAGACCCAGCACCCTCAGCACCGGGCCCGCTTGTGCTTCTCCCTTTCTTTGAATTCTCTACATTTAACAGAGTATGTGGCACACAGTAGGCATTTAGTAGCTGCTTGCAGTCTCGCCTTGAAAACCTGCCCTCAGTGGTTTTCCGGGCCTGAAGGGCGGGCGATTCAAACTCAGGGCTCCCGACTCCAAACCCAGTGCTCTTTTTGATGTCTCAGACGCTCCATCATCTTCCGAGGAATCAAAGCTTTAATTCAGCTACAATAACATTCCTGGGACAGTTTTAGAAAAAGCGGGAGGAGACCGGGCATGCCTGGGAACCCAGACTCAGTTTGTCTGTTAGAACTTAGGGAGGAGAGCCCATTCGGGGATCCCCAAAGGGATTTGCTCCAGGTGCTGCTGGCCCGGGCCCAAAGGCTAGGCCCCCTCATTTCAGCAGGGGGATCTGGGGCGGGGGGAGCTAAGGAAAGGCTCCCACACTTCTAGATAATAGGGAAGAGCCCAGGACAGAGTTTGCAAAAGTCAAGGCGGCCTCCCTGATACAAGCAGATGGACCCTGATGAAGCACCTACTATGTGCTAAGCCCTGGACATAGGATTGAAGGATCAGCACTTTACATATACCCTCTGATTCTCACAACCACCTTACCAGACAGATGTGACTTTTATTATCCCCATTATACAGCTGAGGAAACTGAGGCAGCAGAGGTTTAAGTGACTTGCTCAGGATTGAATAGTTAATAAAGCGTTGGAGGCTGGATTTGAACCCAGTTCCAGGCCCTGCTCCCTGTGGTACCGCCCAGCTACCTCCATCCAAAGAGAGACAGAGCCAGAGAGCAAGAGAGGAAGATGGCACAGAGCCTGCTTGGGCCCCCTCCTTCCCCATCCCGTGCCTGCCCAGAACTCCTCTGGGCCGGGATAAGCCCGGGCTCCCCCCCAGCCCCCTGCACCCGCTGAGCCCCCTGCACCCCCCCAGCAGATGCCTGAGGGCCACATGCCAGCGCTCACCCACCTCTTGCCCCCTCTGCTCCTCTCTCTTCAGGTGCTTTTATTTGGGGTGCTGCAAGAAGTCCAGCCGGGACAGGTCCGTGCTGTGTGTGATTTACCGCTTTGTGGGCAACCTGAGTGACGCCTTTGGGGCCCTGCTGTCCAAGCAACTCCCCATCCAGGTAAGGGCCCTGCCCCTGCCCCGGCCAGGCTGTGAGCACCTCGGTGGCCACCAGGGGTCAGACGTGGGCTAGACCCGAGATCCTGCCTCCTCCCTCCCGCTCCCTGATCCCCACAGGGGGATGCTCCAGAAAGAGGCTCCTGAGGGGAGTCGGGGCAGGCACCGGGAGCCAGCTGGCCAGGGAGGAGGGGGAGTCACCCAGCACCTCAAGGGCGAGCCATGGAGCAAGATCTAGTGGCCTGGGTCTGGCCTGGGTCTGCTCCACGGAGGGACCCCCCCCCCCCAAGCACCTGCTCAGCAGAGCCATCCTCCCCGCACCTCACTCTTCCACCTCCCCTTTCCCACACCTCCCCCTTCCTTCCCCATCTCCCCCTTCTTTCCCTCCCTGTTCTCCTCCCCCTTCTTCTTCCTCCCCCTCCACCTCACTCTTCCCTTCTCCCTTCCTTCCCCCATCTCACCCTTTCTTCTTTCCTTCCCCCTCTCACCCTTTCTTCTCTTCCCCTCTCCTCCCCTCCCCTCCCCTCCCCCTCCTTTCTTCTCCCTCTTTCTTCCTCCTTTCCTCCCACCTCTCCCTTTCCCCCACCACCTTCCCCCTCTGAGAGATGTAATCCTGGAGGCAGAGCCCCCTGGGTCTGTGTTCTGGAGCCCAGAATCCTGTCATGTGGCTAGTTGTTGTGGAGAATTCTTCCCCATGTGACAGCTTAGGAGCACTGCAGCTCAGCTGACTCCCTGGCCTGGGCTCTCCCCACACAGATCTGGGCTGCTGAGGGACAGTAGGGAGACCTGCATTCAAATCGCACCTCAGACACAACCCCAGGGGAGTTTGGGTAAATCACAAAACCATTATCTGCCTCAGTTTCCTCATCTTTAAAATGGGAATAACCATAGCACTTATCTTCCAGGGTTCTTCTACAGATCAAATGATATATTTGTGAAATACTCTGCAAATGTTAGCATTTGCAGACATAAATTGTTAGAGCAAGCTAGCGCTGGCGGGGCAAGGACAGAATGGGGGCAGAGCAGGAATTGGGTGACTTTGGGAGAGTTGGAACAGGGTCTGGGTCCTTGGGAGGACGGGCCCACAAAGTCACTCCCTAGGCCGCCCCCAATCTTGTTCTCCTCAGTCCCACACTGGACAAAGGAACCACTTTCCATCAGTGGTGCTGCCATATTGAGTCAGTTTGGCTAGTACGTGTGCCCCTCCCTTCCTTGTACCCAGGTTAAGATGCTGAAGGGAAAGTTGTGGGGCATTTGAACGCTTCTCTATGGTTTTCAAAGTCCTTTGTCATTGGACCTGGGCTCATCTTTCCAGACACAAGCTCTGCTCCAAACCGCCCGACTACTGTTGTCCATGTACAGCTTCATTTCCCACCCCCATGCCTTTGTCCTTGTTCACACCCTGCCCCCCAATGGATCCCTCCTCTTGGCTCCGGGAATCTCAGATCCTCTTTACCAGCCGGGTTCGAGGGCCTCCTCTTCTGGGCCTTTCCTTTTCCCCAGCCACAGCAGCCTCTGCACCTGGAAATGCCTTTGCCAGGAACCTGTCAGTGTCTAGTCTGTTTTCCCAGTAAAGAAGGGGGGCTCCCAGAGCTCAGGGGCTGCACCATGAGTGTGCCTTTCTCCCCCCTCCCCAGCTCAGGGCTTCCCCGGGCACCCAGCAAGTTCTATTAAGCAAAGGGCTGTTGAATCCAAAGGAACTGGATGACTGCAGACAGGCTCCTGCCCTTCCCTTTCCCATGTCCTCTGGCAGCTGCCTCTCCCCCCTCTCCTCTCCAGTCCTTCCTCGCCCCCCAGGTCCTTTCCTGTTGTTCTTGAACACATCCAGATCTTTTTCATCTTTAAACAGATATGTTGAGCGGGCCCTGCTAAGCCCCCCCCCCCCCGCCAGCTTTGCCCACGTCCCTGTCCCTGAAGGCAGACTCATGGAGAAACTTCCCATATTTGCCTCCCCCATTTCTCAGCTTCCTCCACAGTCACCCATGCTGAGATTTACAGTGGCTCAGTCCCACCTGGACAGGACTGGCAGCCAGGGCTTGGGCTGTGGCTTCAGGGGCAGCTAGATGGCACAGTGGATGGAGCACTGGCCCTGTCAGGAGGACCCGAGCTCTAGTCCATCCTCAGACACTTAACACTTCCTAGCTGTGTGACTCTGGACAAGTCGCAGCCCCATTTGCCTCAGGAAAATAAAAAGAAACTTCTACGGGTTTCATCTAAGAGCCCACCCTCAGCTGGCAATTTGATTGCTTTTTCTCGATTTTTATTATGTTTGTGATGAATAATTTCAAGACTTTGTGAAAAGATGCCCACACATCTAATATCTCTATGGTCACGGAGCTTTAGCAAACTGCACAGTGCTTTACATCATTTGTTTGAGCCTCTGGCCCTGTGGCATCAAACTCAGAAAAGGAGTGGAAGCTCCACGTTGCCTCAGAAGACCTGCTCTGGAAGGCTGGGATGAGTTTGTCCCCCTGCTCTGGACAGTCCCATGGGAAAATCGTCCCATTTTACAGATGGGCGAACTGAGGACTCAGCTAGGAGATATCTCAGGTGGAATTCTAATCCAAGACTACCCGAGGCTAGACCAGGGATCTGTCCACAAGGACACTCTCCCTCTTGGACACAGCACCCTCTTTGGGCCTTGATTTTCATATCTGTAAAGCGGGAGGGAGAGTGATAGATGTGTTCTGAAGTTCCGTCCCCCAGCCTTGCATCTCTGATTATATATGAGCACCATGCCTGGACGTCGGCTTGATGGAATTTGAGAGCGTTGTCCCCAGGGTTGGGTCCTGGAAGAGCTTTTTGGCCACAGCATGTACGTGTGTGTAGTCGATGAGGGTTGTTGGTAGGGGAGGCTGCCCGCAGGCCGGCCCAGAGTGGCCCAGGGGTTCTGGTCTGTTCATCACCAGCGCTGACAACCGACTCCTCTGTCCCCTCCCGCCACTGCCACCAGCTCCATTAAGGTTTGAGCCGGCGCCTGCCCTTACAGGTCGGGGTTGGGATGGCACCGCACATTAACCCGGCACTATTACAAGTCCCCCGATGGAAGGTCCATGCGTTTGGGCACCAGGAGCGCTGAGAAATCTCTCTTTCCTTCAGGTCTTCACCGGCATCTACCTGGCAGCCATCGAGGTGGTTAATCTCATGCTGCTGCTCTTCCCCATCTGCGGCTCCAAGATCAAGCCCAAGCTGGGTGAGTGCCTGGGAGGCTGGGGCTGCCACGGGTGGGAGCTGGTGACCTTGGGGCCCAGGGCTAAGGAAAGCCTGCCATTGTTGGGAAGGTTTCCCCTGAGCTCCAGGTAGGGCCCTGAGGCTGGGAGGAACAGCTAAGGTGTCATGGAGGACAACCTAACGGTCACTTGCTGGGCAGAGAAGAGGCTTCCCGGCCCCTGTGGTCCCTGGATGCTGGGACTTCAGAGACCACATACACAGCCCACTGGAAGGACGACTCCTCTG
This sequence comes from Sminthopsis crassicaudata, assembly GCF_048593235.1. Taxonomy (NCBI): domain Eukaryota; kingdom Metazoa; phylum Chordata; class Mammalia; order Dasyuromorphia; family Dasyuridae; genus Sminthopsis; species Sminthopsis crassicaudata. The sequence goes on from NC_133619.1 coordinate 2,286,381, forward strand.
GAGCCAAGTGGGCTTCAGTTCACACAAGGGCGCACTCAGCACCTTCAAGCTGCAATCCTGCTCGCCTTTTAGAAAATGTTGCTATTGACATATTGAAAAGGAACTTAGAGAGTGTTCACAAGAGGAATGTGATTGTCTGATGCTGTGTAAATTGCTTATGGAACAATTGGTCTTAAAGATGCCATAAATCATACTTATGGGCTAGTTTCTTTTGCTAGAATAGATGCGGTTTTTTTAAATTTTCAATCATCATAACTAGAAAAAATTCTCTTAAGACAAATGATGGCATGTCCATATGCAGGGACTCCCAAATTCTCTCCTTTTCCCCTCCCTACTCCCTGAGATTTTATGCAATCGATTATGGGTTATGCATGTGAAGTCATGTAAAACATTTCCATATTGATCATTTTGTGCAAGAAATAAACTCAAGGGCAGCTAGATGGTGCGGTGGATAGAGCATCAGCCCTGAAGTCAGGAGGACCTGAGTTCAAAATGTGATCTCAGGCATTTAACACTTCCTAGCTGTGTGACCCTGGGCAAGTCACTTAACCCTAAGCCTCAGCAAAAAACAAACAAACAAATAAAATTAAAAAGAAATAAACTCAAATAAAAATAAAGGAAAGAGAGAAAGGATGCTTCAGTCTGCATTCAGACTCCATGAGTTCTTTCTCTGGAGGTGGAGAGCATTTTTCATCATGAGTCTTTTGGGGGAACATCTTAGATCACTGTCTGACTGAGAACAGCCTAGTGTTCACAGTTCTTCATTCTACAATGCTACCGTTACTGTGGACAATGTTCTCCTGGTTCTGTGCCCTTCACTCAGCATCAGTTCATGTAAATCTTGCCAAAGTTTTCTGAAAGCATCCTCCTTGTCATTTCTTATATCCTACTTGGGCACCCTCCCCTCAATTTCCAATTCTTAGCCACCACAAAAAGAGCTGCTAGAAATATTTTTGCATAAATTGATTCCTTTCCTTTTCCTTTGATCTCTTTGGGGGAAAGACCTAGATGTGATATTTCTGAGGCAAATTTCACAAGTTTACAGCTCCTTGGACATAGTTCCAAATTGTTCTCCAGAAGGGTTAAGTCAGTTCAGAAGAGAGAGGTAATTCATGAAGGAAGAGGCAAGTGGGTGGTTCAGTGAATAGAGCTCCAGGTTTGGATTTCAAATCTGGCCTCGGACATTTACGATCTGTGTGACTCCAGGAAAGTCGCTTTATTTTTGTACGCCTTAATGTGCTGGAAAAGGAAATGGCAAACCACTCCATTATCTATGTCAAGAAAACCGCATGAATGGTATGATTCATGGGTCACAAAGAGTCAGACATGAATGACTGAGCAACAGATTTATGAAAGAATAAAGCAGAAGGAAAGATAGGAGGGACGAAGCCTTGAGAACAGTGGGGAGGGGAGCAGGGTGGGACCTGGGATTGGGAGCTTGGCCAAAGTGATGAAGGAAGGGAGACGGAGAAAGAAGAAGCTGGAGAGCTGGACTGCATCATTCTGAGTAAACATGGCAGCCTTGATGAGAAGCGTCATTTCTCTAGACTTGTTATTGGGCAGCTCATTAATAGGTCTCCATCTTTACAAGAGCTGGGGGAAGGTGGGTGTGAAAACCCAGCTCCCTACCAGGCGAAATACAGCACATTCTCCTTCCTGCTGACCAGAGACTAGATTCTGAAGCTTTTGAGATCTGAGGTCGGTCCCACGGCCTTCCGCCCTGGGCAGTACCACTGGACACATTGTATACACTTGTGCCATGTTTGAGGAAATATTTGCAGGGCGAGACAAACAGGATTTTGGAGAAGCTGGAGTCCCTGCCCAAGAGGCTTTGGTGGGAGGGGCAAGGGCATTTTTCCTGGAGAAAAGAAGACTTGAGGGCTGAGGCCCCAGGAGAGCAGAGACCTGGTACCGGAAGGGATCTCAGACATTTACCCGGTCATTTATGGAGGGGGAAAAGGAGTCTAGCAGTCCCAGCTCTCCTGGAACCTTCGACTCCAAACTCATCATTCCTCCCACTGACTGTATTCCTGCAATCCTCCCAAACCAGGGGTCGTAGGGCTGGGCTAGGAGCAGTGGGACAAAGGTCAAGGAGGCAGATTTAGGCTAAAGACCAGGAAAAACTTCCTAATGAAGAAAGCTGTCCCAAAATGATGAGCTCCCATTCCTGGAAAGCTTCAGGCAAACGTTGAAGGGTCCCTCGGCAGGACAGTGTAGAGGGGGTGTCTTATTCAGGATGAGACGGATGAGGTAGCGTCAGGTCAGAGAAGGCAGTGCTTCTCTCAGACAGGCGGGGGCTTCTCAGCTTTGGGTGTTTGCTGCAGGTCGATGCTCCCAGGAGAGGACAAGGAGGAAACTCCGGGCCAGCATGTTTGTCCTCATTGTGCCCCTGGGGGTGGGCACTGGCTGGCTGGCCCTGGCTCCCCCAGCTCCAGCTTCCCTGGAATTCCACGGAGCACAGAGAAGGCTTCTGGGAAGTGTGCTGCAGGTACTATAAGCACCAAAGACTCGGCAGGGGGTTGTTCTCCCTGATTCCCAGTGCCCTTTGCTCACTGCCACAGCTCAAAGCTCAGGGCTGACCAGGTCCACCCCCACTGAATGAACTCCAGGATTCTGTCACCTCAGGGACCAGCCCAAACTTTCCTTCCTTTCCTCCTTTTTCTTCCTTTCTTCCTTTACCCCTTTCTATGAGCCCAGCAATGCGGCTGTGCAGGCTTCCTGTCTGCTCCTCAAACAGGACCCCGTGGCTCCTAGCTTGTCCCCAGCTGTTCCCCCTCCCGGAAGCCCTGCTTCCCTCCTCTGCCTACAGAGCGCTGGGCTTCTTCGGTATTCGCCTCAAATCCTCCCTGCTGCAGGAGGCTTCCCGCAGCGCCTCCCTCTGCTCGGCTTTTTTTGGCTCTGCTTTTATCTTCTGGCCACTTGGCTATTTGCATTTGTCTCTTCCCTGCGCCCCCCATGTGATCTCCCGACACAGCTCCCCCACAGAATGCGAACTCCGGACACGTCTCCCCAGAAATGTGTTTGCTAAGGTTGTTCTTGCCCGCTTTGTTCCCCAGGAAAATACAGAAGCCCTCGGCTACCTGCTTGGGGGGGTTGGACTGATCGTCTCCTGGACTTCCCGGATCCCTTCATTCTCTAAAATAGTGAGTGCTGCTGGGGGCCGCTGGGGGGGGGGGCGCCCTCCAGGAGAGGCCATCTCTGGGCGGGGTCACCGAACGGCTGCATTTTCCGGGGCCTTTAGCAGAAGTTGCTTCTTTGACTCCCCCCCCCCCCAGCCCTACACAGCTCTGGCCTAGAGGTGCTGCAGGTGAGACCGGGCAGGGCCAGGGTGACCGGTCCAGCTGGGGGATGGGCTACTCCAAAGTGCTCCGGATGTGGAGCTGGCGTGAGCTAGGACCGGGGAGCTCGGCAGAGTCTGGGGGCACAGCCCGCGGGGGAGGGGGCCCTGCTGCAGGCAGTTAAATACTGCCCACACGGGCTTCCCTCCCCCCAACTCCAGCTGTTTGCTCCTCTCTGAAACGGGATGCTCACACGTCATTCCTTCAGGAGGATGCGCGTAGGGTCACGTGGAGAGCGAGTGGCTGCGCCCCCTTTACTCCTTCCCCCTCCCCCGGCCCGCCTTCAGCTGACCTGCCGCAGAGAGGGAGCGCCCGGAGAGGCTGGGGAAGCAGGGCCCAGCACCCCGGGCAGCGCCTCAGGAGGGCCCCGAGGGGGCGTGACTGGCCCGAGGCCACTCTGGCAGGGAGCCTAGAGACAGCACTTGAACTCAGTCCCCGACTGCCTCGGGAGCACGACCCCCCCCCCCCCCCATGAGAGCCTCTGTACCGTGAGAATCCGGCCTGGCAGGAGAGGGTGCGGGCTCATTTATGGCCACTAGAGGGAGCCACAGTGCACGGAAAACCGGGCCGGGAGTGGGGAGACCCGAGTTCCCGCGTGGCCCCAGACGGCGGCTGAGCGACCCCGAGCAAGTCACTTAGCCCCGATTCCCTCGGTTTCCTCCTCTGTAAACGAGAAGACAATGGGCTCCCCCTGCAGGCGCTCCCGGCGCTAACTCGCGTGGTCTCCGCAGTACCGCGGGACGGCGCCCCCGAGCCTCCAGCTGTGGGCCCGCGGCTTCTCGGCCCTGGCCGGCTTCCTGTACGCCTCCGCCGTCCTGGCCCACGACCGGCGGCCCGACGCCCTGCTCCGCGCGCTGCCCTGGCTGCTCTCCGCCCTGGGAGCCTCCGCGCTCGACCTCGCCGTATCCTTTCCTGGCCCGGCGGCCCGGGGAGGGGGGTCCGGGGGGGGGGGGTCGGGGGGAGCGGACCAAAGGTCTGGGCGGCTCCCCCTCCCATCCCGGCTCTCGGGCGGGCCGGACACCCCCGCCCGCCCCCGCCCCTTCCATCCCTCCTCTCTCTGTGTCTCTCTGTGTCTCTGCCTCTGTCTCTGCCTCTCTTTGTGTCTCTCTCTGCCTCTGTCTCTGTCTCTTTGTCTCTCTCTGTCTCTTTATCTCTGTCTCTGTCTCTTTCTCTGTCTCTCTCTATCTCTGTCTCTCTGCCTCTGTCTCTGTCTCTTTGTCTCTCTCTGTCTCTGTATCTCTACCTGTGTCTCTCTGTCTCTTTCTCTGTCTCTCTGTGTCTGTCTCTGTATCTCTCTGTTTCTGTCTCTTTGTCTCTCTCTGTCTCTTTATCTCTACCTCTGTGTCTCTCTGTCTCTGTGTCTCTGTGTCTCTCTCTCCCTCTCTCTGTCTCTCCCTTTCTCTGTCTCTTTCTCTGTCTCTTTGCCTCTGTCTCTTTGTCTCTCTCTGTCTCTTTATCTCTACCTCTGTGTCTCTCTGCCTCTGTCTCTTTCTCTCTCTGTCTCTTTATCTCTACCTCTGTGTCTCTCTGTCTCTGTGTCTCTCTGCCTCTGTCTCTCTGTCTCTTTCTCTGTCTCTGTCTCTCTCTCTGTCTCTCTGTTTCTGTCTCTTTCTCTGTCTCTCTGTTTCTCTCTGTCTCTTTATCTCTACCTCTGTGTCTCTCTGTCTCCCTCTCTCTGTCTCTCTCTCTGTCTCTCTCTCTCTGTCTCTTTCTCTGTCTCTCTGTTTCTGTCTCTTTCTCTGTCTCTCTGTCTCTCTCTGTCTCTTTATCTCTACCTCTGTGTCTCTCTGCCTGTGTGTCTCTCTGCCTTTGTCTCTCTCTGTCTCTCTCTGTCTCTTTATCTCTACCTCTGTGTCTCTCTGTCTCTGTCTCTCTCTGCCTCTGTCTCTGTCTCCCTCCTTCCCTCCCTTCCTCCATCTTTTCCTCTCTCCCGTTTGCCAGAGGGGAGGCTGGGAGCACGCAATGTGCCCGCGGCGGTGGCTCTGCTTCCCCGGGAGCCGGGCGCCCTTAACCTGGGAACTCTCAGCTTATTTTCCTGTCGTGCGTGATGCAAAGCAGGGTGCGGGGGGCGCTGGGCTTTTCTGCGGAGGCCGCCGAGACCCCCGACAGGGAGGCCCTGCTGCCGGCGGCTGACTGGGAGGAAGAAGAGCGGCCGGAGGAAGGGGAGGAGGAAAAGGTCTCCGTCCTCCAGTGGGGGGGGACTCCGGGGCCCTGGGAAGGAGCGGGTTTGATCCTTGTCTGGGGTGGGTGGCAGGGAGTGCTCTGGGCGGTGGAGCGGGAGCCACAGCCAGCCGGGGAGGCCAGATTGGAGAGCCCAGGGGAGACTAAAGTGGGAGGAGCCGGGGGAGGAGGGAGGGCCGCGCATGTCCCCATCCCTGGGCGCCCCTTTATAGAGGAGATAACCTCGTTACCTCCCTGATCCCCATCACAGCCCTGTGGTTATCCCCGCCGCTGTTCAGTGAGGAAACTGAGGCAAACATTAAAGGGACCTGACCCAGCCAGTGCGAGCGCAGGCTAACGGAACTGGGGCTTCCTGCCTCGGCCCAGCAGCCTCTGGGGCGCCTCCTGGAGGCAGCAGGGAGCCGCGGGGCGGGGCAAGGGCAGGCCTCGGCCTCGGTGACCCATGCAGCGGTCAGGCAGACCGTGGTCTGGGAGGCCACTGGGGGGTGTTGGGAGCGGAAGGGAAGGGCATTTGGCATTTGGCAGCGAGCATTTGTTGAAGTCCTTGGTGAGGAGGGCAGGGGTTGGAGGTGAGAGGTCAGGGGTTGGCCTGAGGATTCGTGAGGAGCACGAATGAGCCCCCCTCAGCTCTCCCAAGCAGTGAGTCAGGGGCCTGAGAGGAGGCGTCCCTGCCCTGGAACGGGCCCCGGAGGGCTTGGGGAGGACGGAAGGTGAGAGAAGCAGGAGAGGGGAAGGCTCTGGGCCGGGGCTCTGCTGGGGCGGGGGCTTGCTGCCCTGCCCGAGGATAAAGAGCAGGGGGAGAGGGTGCAAGAAATCTTGAAGCCTTTTTGTGAGTGCCCCAATCGAGCCTTCTGTAGGAAGAAGTTGGGGCCGCCAGGGGACGCCATAGGGCCCAGAGCGCTGGCCCCCTGAATCCAGGTCAGACTCTGAGTGTGACCCTAAGCAAGTCGCTTCACTCTGCCTCAGTTTCCTCATCTGTAAAATGAGCTGGAGAGGGAAGTGGCCCACCACCCAGCCCCTCTGCCTAGAAAGCCCCAAACGGGGCCAGAGTCGTTCAGCACCAGAAAAAATGAACAAAAGTTAGCGGGAATGTCTGGAAATTGGGAATCAAGCGCACTTCCCAGACCCTCACTCCGGCCTCTTCCCTTCCCCTTCGTTCTCCTTTCTAGAACTCCAACTGGGTCCCGCTCCACATGCTCCCCCACACCAAGTACCTGCACAAGATGGCGGCCATTGGCCGTTACATGGAGCTGACCATCGAGCACGTGCAGGAGGTAAGGGGGCGGCTGCCTCCGAGGTCCCACATGTGGACCATGAGGCCTCAGGGGGATCCCAGGGATGAGTGCAAGGGGTGACCATCTGGGGGAGGCTGAAGGCGGGGCCAGGGGGGCTGAGGGTCAGAGGTCAGAGAGTCCCCGTGGGAGGAGGTGCCCTGAGGCAGGGGTCAGCTGAACATACAGGCCCTCTTGGGGCCCATGTTTGTAGATGGGGAAACCAAGGCCTCCGGAGCTCAAGGGAGGTCCCCTGTCCCTGGTACAGAGATGGAAAGGGAGGGGGGCCAGGGAGCAGGGACCATTAGCTCCTGGATGTCTGAGGCAGATTTAGGGGGGACAGAGCTGGACCTTTTCCAGCTCCCCGAGGGGAGGCCCCAGGGAAAGTGCCCCAACAAAGGGCTGGTGCCCTGGGCACATCTCCCCATGTGGCTGTGTGCCAGCAGTGGGTGGGCAGCAGCCCGGTGACCTCGGAGGCCGCCTCGGGGCCGGCCGGAGGTGGCTGCCAGGGCCAGAGCTGGCACTGTGGCCACACCCCGCCTCTCTCCCCACGAGGCAGCACCGCGCCCCCGCTGGCCGGCTCAGCTTTCAGGGGCCTCGTGCCCGCTCTCTGGGAGAGCCGGCTTGGCCAGCGCTCCTTCCTGCTGCCCTCAGCTGCCTTGTCACATGAGCTGCCCGGGTAAGAGGGAGGGGGGAAGGGCAGGGAGGTGGAGAGGACTCAGGGCTGGGGCCCCTGGACCTGGGTGTAAGTCCCGGCTTAGACACTGGAGCTTGGCTTCCTCCTTTGTAACAGCAGCTTGGGGCCCCCCACCCTGCTCTCTGACTCCCTCCGTCACCAGCCCCACGGGGAACATTCTCTCAGGGACCCCCCCCACCCGATCAGCCTTCCCTCCGGCCTTCCCTCACTTTCTGCGGTTGTGCTTCATCCAGGCAGGCTGCAGCAGTGTGAGATCTCTGGGGGACGGCCACGCCACTGCCGGGGACCCCTTCCTGCAAGCCCCCCCGTCCCTGCTGGAGCCTCCCACCTACCCCCCCATCCAGGTCATCCACGCCAAGGTGTCCTCCAGCAGTTCCTCCGAGGTGTCGTCCATCAACTCCGAGCTGGAGGTAGGCGGGGGGGTGGGGGTGGGGGGCCTGGTCTGTGTCCCTGGGGCTCCCTTAGCCCCCCACCACAGGAGGTTGGGGCTAACTCAGGCTTCTTCCCATGTGGAGTCAGATATGGATGCTAAACAACAGGAAGGTCAATCAGCATTTATTAGCACCTTCTGGGTACCAGACCCTGAGTGAGACAAAGACCCTGGGAAAGGACTGTCTGTGGGATTTGGGATGGGCCCATTTCCCAGGAGCCTCAGGGGGAGGGCCGGACCCAGAGTTAGAGAGCCTCCTGTTCCCTTTCGCTGCCTCCTGGCCAAGGTTTGGAGGCCGGGCCTCGACTTCCCTGCGACTACAGGGGGAGCCCCACCTTCCTGGCCGAGCCCTTTTGGCAGGTGCTGTTCCAGGTTGTAGTTTAAGGACTCCATCTCAGACAATCTCCAAGGAGCTAATTATTAGCATTAGAGGCTTTTGTGGCTCCTCCTGTGGCCGTGGGCTGGCGAGCGCTCCTTCGCGGGCACCCACTTTCCGGGCTGCAGGTGCTCGCCGGCCGCTGGCCTCCCTGTCCCAGCCTCCCCGCTTCCTCCTCCTTTGCCAACTGCTCTCCGATCTCTCTTCCCTCCGCAGCAGAAGTACTGGGAGGCCCTGAACTCGGAGCAGGTACGGTGTCTCCTCCCCTCCCCCTCCTCCTCCCCTCCCCCACCGTGGGCAGGCGGTGGGCTTGCACAGGGGCCCCGCGTGGCTTCAAGCGGCCGTGTGCCCGCCTGACAGTGAGTGTGCTCTGTCCTAGTGGGACCGGGAAGATGCCAACTTTCTGTGGAGCAGAGGCGGCGGGGAGACGGCCAGGCCTCCAGCCCCTCAGGGCTGCCAAGCCCACCGAGCAGCTGAAGCCCAGTGAAGCCGCCTCGGGGAGGCGCCCTAAGGGAGCAGGTCTGGGGAGCTGGAGCCCCCCCGCCAGGGACAGCCTTCAGCAGACCCTCCCCTAGGCAGCTGCCTGCCACGAGGGCATTAGAGGGCAGGAAGACTCCCCGACGGAGGCCACTCTGCCCGTGGACCCCACAACAAGGAGCAAATGATGCTGAGGAATTGGGGGGGGCCCAGATCCGAGCCAAGCACGGCTGACCCAGACTGTCCTCTACCAGGACTGTGGCCGAGGCCGGGTCCGGGAGGAGCCAGCCGTTCTCAGGGTCATTCGGCACTGCTGGTCTGGATCCCTTAGCCTGCCCTTGGAGCCGGGAGGGGTCCACACTGGCCAAGGCAAGGGGAGGACTCCCATCCCCACCCAAGGCCTTGGGCCTCTGGCCCCTCCTGTTCCCAGCAGGGTCCTCACGGCCATGACGCCATCGCCACCGACTCTCACCAGCCTCTCCTGTCCCTTCTGCGCCAGCCATCTGTCCATTTACTCCTTCACCAGCATGTTAGGTCCTACCAGAACCAACCACCGGGCTCAGTTGCAGGGGTGCAGGGCTGTGGGCCTGGGGGGCTTCAGGGCTGGGGGAAGCCGAGAGCTCCAGACCCAGGCCGGATAAGGTCCTTGCAGCCTTACTGTTGCAGGGACGGGGAAGGGGTCTCCTAGCAAGGGCCGCTGCCCCTGGGACCCCGCAGAGGGAGACGGTAGCTGGAATCCCAGAGGTGACCTCTCTGCGCTCTGGACCGCCTCCGTGTTCTGGCCTCCAGGCAGCAGCCCGGCAGAGGAGGGGCCCTTGTCTGTTTTGTAGCTGATGTAGTGTTAAGCATGCTTGAGATCAGGCGGGGGCCTCAGAGACCCAGGGCTGCCCTTAGTTGAGTCCAGCAGGCCGGCCGGTCGGGCTGTCACGTCTCCTGGGTGTTTGGGGTTCCGGGACTAGCCTGAGTGCGGCGGACCCAACGCAGAGCGAGGCTCCTCCGTGTGCTGTGGGAGCTGCACATGCTGCCCCTTCCTCTGGGAATTCGTTCGAATCCTGCCTAGCCAGGGAGGAGGGGAGGAGGGGGTCCTGCTCCTGGACCCGGCCTCCTGCGGACCAGCGAGGTGGGCAGAGGGGGCCATGAGCGCCCACCCGAGGCGCTCTCCAGCCCTGTCTCCAGCACAACCCTGCTGGGGTGGCTCATGGTTCCCCCTCCTCTGGTCCAGCTCTGGGCTTTCACCTGGTGAGAGCCTGACCATCTTGTAGTAGCCAAGTTCTGCCCTCCAGGATGATAAGATCGCCCCTCGCTCCCCACTCCCCGCTCCCCACATATTTGGGGGGAAGCGAGCCAGCAAGGAGAGGAGGTATCTCATCCGGGCCTTCCCCAACCTGCTCTTCCCCATTTCCCTCAGCCGAAGTCCCTCGAAAGTCTCCGGGGATCCCTTCAGGACCACGTCCCGCCTTTTGTCAGCCCATGCTCCCAGGATCCCCAGCTGCCTCGGATGCCGTCCCTCACACTCCCTCCTCTCCAGCTCCTCCTGTGAATGTCCCGAGTGCATGCGTGGAGGAGGCCGGCTTGTGGGGGGGGGGGGAGCAGCCTCAGAGTGAGGGAGCCTCAAGGACTCTGCTAACGCCTCCTGGCCGGGCCCTCCCCAAGAGAGGCTGTCGCTCACAGAAGGCGGTTCCTCCTCCAGGAATTAGCTCCCATGCTCCTTTTCTAATCTATTTTAAAATGTCCCAAAGGGTTTCAGTGGACTTTGAACTCACTTTTATTTATAAAAATAGGAAAATGCCATGCCTTCCACGGGGTTCCAAGAACACCACTGAAGGGGCCTGCTGAATGGCCCCAAAGGCCGACCTCTGCATGGCTGGTGGACAGGACCGAGAAGCGGGGGCCAGGCTTCCCTGCGGGGGTGCTCTCCACGGGCCCAGCGGCCTCCAAGCCAAGGACCTTCAGAGGGCCCAGACCGGGCCCCTCACTGAAGCCCTCTCAGCAGGGGGGCCGAGTCTTCCAGAAACGCGGAGCCTCCCACTGCACTCACTCCAGCCCAAAGCCCGCCAGAGTTTGGGACTTTTAGCCAGAGCAATGATGTTTTTGTTTGGTGAATTGATAAAGTTTTTCCACAATATCCCTTCCTCTTTCCCGCCAGGTTGACATTTGTTTTACTTTGCACGGGATTATTAGGCCAGAGGTGGGCGGGGACAATTTACAGCTGAGCCATGAGGTTTTTTGGGGGGAGAAGCCCCACTGACTTCTGGGAAGCAGCCGTGTGGCTGTGACCGCTAAGGCCCCAGGCATTCCCTAAGCCCAGGCTGACCCCAAAGCAGCCCCCCATCCCACTTCCTCCATTCTGATGACATCCCCCTCTTCCTCCCAGCTGCTCATTGTGTCCCGAGCCCCCAGATCCTGTCCCTCTCCCAGGGAGATCTTCCCAAGCTGCCTTTGGCAATCAGCACCCAGTGAAAGGCTGCAGAATGGGGGGGGCGCTGTTACTCCCCCTCGTCTGGTCCGACATCTCGCACACTTGAAGGAAGGCAGGGACGCAGCAGGTTGGCCTCTGTTTGAATCTCCTGTGGTTAACAGGGCTTCGCACATAGTAGGCACTTCATGTGTGTGGAGGGGCAGCCCTGAAGTCAGGAGGACCTGAGTTCAAATCTGGATTTCTCTGGGTAGGAGCCAGTTACCCTTGTGGCTGCTGCCGAGGCGATGGGGAGGGGGCCTGAGTGAGGTGCCTGAGCCAGACTGGCTGGAACCCCGGGCCCACCCCCAGGGCCAAAGGGCTCAGCACCTCGGACAGGGACAAGATCCTGGCAACTGTCTGGGAGGATGGGGGGGGGGGTCTGCTGAGCTAAAGGGCGGGAAAGACCCCAAGCCCACCTCCATCTGCCGCCCCCGTCCTGCAGGGGGCACACTCGGAGCACCCAGGGGACCTCCCCCTCACTTGTCTGGGTCCGAGGGACAGACAGCTGGACTGAGTTCGAAACTCTCAAGACCCCAGCGGCGGGGTGCAGCGGGCTGAGAAGTGGGGTGCAGCGGGCTGGGGCGGCCCGCTGGCCTCGGGTCGCCAGAGGCTTCGGAGAGGCTCGATGCGCCCCCAGCCCGCGGGGGGTCCCCACTTCCGCGTGGGCACCTTGCTCCCCTGAGCTCCCGAGCTCGTGGCGGTGACTCGGCGCTGGGAGGGGGGCTCCCGTGCCGCCCCCGCAGCGCCGGGTCGGCGGCTCATCCAGGCTTAGGGACGAGAAGTGGGAGAGGGCAGCCGGACGCCCGTCCCAGACAAGCGCTTCCCCCCGTGGGCAGCAGGAGCCGGGCACAGGGCGGCCGCACCCGGCCGGGGGCGCTTCGCCCAGGGCGTCCCCGAAGGGAGGCTCCACCTGCCTGGAGGGAGGGCGGGGAGGTGGGCGAGGGCAGCCAATCGGGGCCGCCCAAAGTCCGGGAGGAAGCTTGATTGGCAGCTCGGCCCGCCCCTGCGCCCACCCTGGGGGGCGGGACCTCGGCGCAGCTGGGGAGCCGCCTCCCCGAGCTCTCTCCCCCCCCGCCCCTCCCGGGACCCGCAGATTTCCCAAAGGAAGCCTCGGGAGGCGCGGCGCTGAGTCACCCGCGGCGGCTGGAGCCGGAGCACCTGGGAGTGCGCGGCCGGACAATGGGCGGGGGGGGGGGGCGGGGGTGACCTCACCGGACTCGCCCTCCCCGCCGCATACCAGACCGGTGACCGAACGGGGCTGCGGGGACAGCCGGGGCTCCCCGGGGGCCGAGAGCCAGAGGATGCCCGGGGGGGGGGCAGATAACGGGAAGGAGGCGGGGGCGGGGGCGGGGGGGAGGAGTCAGATAATGGGGAGCAGGGGACGGGCCACCAGGATGCTACAGCACCTGCCCCCGCTTCCCTGGCAGATCTGGGAACAACGGGCTTTGGGGCCCCTAGTCCCCCCCACTCCTGGCTCAGCGCTTCCCAGCAGGGCTGCGGTCAGGCCGGAGCCACCCCCTCCGCGCTGCCTCAGCCATACTCGGGTCTCCTCAGAGGAGGGGGAGCGGGCCTGGGCTGGGCGGCCGGACCGGCCCCGGGCCTGGCTTTGGAGGCTGATGACGCAGAGCTCGGGCCCTTCCTCCCCAGCCAGGATCCCGGCCTCTGGGCCAGGCCTTTCCCACACTCTCATGGCCTCTGACCTCGGCCGGGCCCCCTCTTGGCTGAATTCTTGGGCAGGCAGACAATGGCCCGGGAGCCCTGGCCCGGGGAGCTGGAGACCCTGTGCCGCCCCCACCCCCAAAC
>NC_133619.1:2671590-2741124 GCF_048593235.1 Sminthopsis crassicaudata
CGGCATCCGTAATCATAAATGTTAGTCCCTGCCCCTGTCTGGATGCAGCCCACTGGCAATCCCTCAGCGCCCCGTGCCCGAGCCCACGGTGCCCGAGCTCCCACCGTGCCCGGGCTCCCTGCGGTGTATTCTGGTGACTTTCGAATTGAAGCTCGTCCCGGGCTGAGATTCAACGGCCGCCCATCAAAGCTTTGCTGGAAATTTGGGTTGGCGCTTATATGTTCGTTTTGTTAGGACGGGACAGAAAAAGCGTCTCTTTCTTATTAAGTTTGTAAAAATTAATGCAATAACTCGCTGCTACGGACTGGGCTCCTCAGAGCCTCCGAAACTCCCCCCAGCGTCCCAGGACATTATTTTTGGGTCCCCAAGGGTCAGCTGGGACAATGGCCACTTCAGTCTGACCCAGCATTTACTTCTATAAACTAGATATCTGTATGTATTCTATATTATAATGCGTTACATAAATCCAAGGTGATGTCAATGACTTCATAGTCCAGATGAATCCGGAGCATCCCTCTCCCCTCAAGCTTAAGAAAGCTATTTAGTAGGGGGCAGTTAGAGCTCCAGCCCGGCAGTCAGGAGGGCCCGAGCTCAAATCTGGCCTCAGGACACGTCACCCTTCCTGGCTGTGGGCCAGCCGGTGATGGCTCGTGTTTCCGATCCCGCCTCAGTCTTTTTTCTCATCTGATCCAAGTCGTGGAGCTGGCAGATTCTCTCTGAAGACCCCAGGACAGTCTGTGTGGAAAGCACGGGGGTCTCTCTAGCTGTCCAGAGCGAAGGATCATAGAGAGCAGTGGGGAGGGGACATCAGAGACCCCTCGTCCAGCCTGACCTGACAAGGCCGTGTCCCTGACTGACCAGGAGGCCCCACCTCGCTTCCTCCAGGACGTCCATCAGGTTCCCAGCAACTCACACTGTTCCTACCATGATCTGGAAAAGAACTTCATTTAATAATTTTTCTATTTACAAAGGGAGGGGCTTCTCCTAGACAGCCTCTGAGGCTCCGGGACCCCGATTGTTTTCTTTGATAAACCGGGGACACCCCTGGGCCCCCGGCTGCCTTTATAACTCCCTCGTTTCCTGGAAAAAGTCTGAGAATGAGCAGGATTCTATGCGGAAAGGGGGACTGTGCGGCCTGTTCATTAAATCGCGCCCTCCTGGGCTGCAGGGAGCTGAAGAATGAGACCCTGGGGGGAGACAAGAGCGGGGACATTGACACAGCTCAGCTGTCAAGTCCAAACACACACACACACACACACTCACACACTCACTCACATACACACACTCTCACACACTCACTCACATACACACACTATCACACACTCACACACACAACACTCACACACTCACTCACATACACACACTCTCACACACTCACTCACATACACACACTATCACACACACACACACACACACACTCACACACTCACTCACATACACACACTCTCACACACTCACTCACATACACACACTATCACACACACACACACACACACTCACACACTCACTCACATACACACACTCTCACACACTCACACACACACACTCACACTCACACAAACACTCACACACTCACACAAACACACACACACACTCACACTCACACAAACTCACACACACACCACACACACTCACACACTCACATACACACACTCTCACACACACACACACACACACTCACACACCCACCCACCACACACACACTCACACAAACTCACACACACTCACACACACACTCACACACTCACACACACACACTCACATACACTCACACACACTCACACTCTCACACATACTCACACACATACACTCACACACAAACTCACACACACTCTCACACATACACACTCACACACTCACATACACACATTCACACACACACTCTCACACACTCACACTAACACACACTCACACACTCTCACTCACATACACACACACACTCACACACACACATACATTCACACTCACACTCACACACACTCACACACACATACACTCACCCACCCACCCACCACACACACAATCACACACCCAATCACACACACAAACTCACACACACTCTCACACATACACACTCACACACACATACACACACTCACACATACACACACATACACACTCACACACATACACTCACACACATACACTCACACACTCACACACACTCACACACACACAATCACACACTCACACACACAATCACACACTCTCTCTCACACACACTCAACACTCACACACACTCTCTCACACACACACTCACACATACACACACATACACACACATAGACACTCACACACATACACTCACACACTCACACACACAATCACACACTCACACACACAATCACACACTCATATACACTCACACACTCACACACACTCAGACACACTCTCTCACACACACACTCACACACATACACACACTCACACACACACACTCACACACATACACACACTCACACATACACACACATACACACACATACACACTCACACACATACACTCACATACTCACACACACTGCACAGATGAGCTCTCCTTGCCTACGTGCTTCGGCTGACCTGCCCATCATTCCTTTCCCTCCTCTCGAACAAACTGCTTTTCCTCCTCCCTCCCTCTCCCCCTCCCTCGCTTTGCGGGGGGTTTTGGCTAACGTTGTGCAGGAGAACCCTAGTGGGGGGGGGGGGGGGACAGGGAAGGCAGCCCCAGGGACTCTTAATTATCCAGGAAGTGACAATGTCAAGAGGTTCCTGAGAGTGGCTCCGGCCGCCTCCTGCTCGGGGCTTTCTCACGGCCGGGACCACTTCAGAAGCCGGAGCCGGGCAGGGCCGGCCGGGGTTGCGGGGGTCCTTTCTTCGGCTGGCTGGGGTTGCAATTATTTCTTTTTCTTCTCTTTAAAAATAATTGAAAAGAAACTTCTGGCATTTGGGGCATTCATTGGAAAATTTAAAAAGGGATGCTTTTCAGGGTTGGCTGGCTAGTCTTAATTGCTCTTTGGGAGTGGAAAAGAACGGAATGTCTGCTCCTTGCAGGGGGATGCCCGGAGTGCCCAGCGGCCGCTCGGCCCCCGCTCCCTCTCCCCTTTCAGCTCCCTGTGACCCCAGCCTCCTCCTCTATAGAAAGTGACGGGGTGAGAGGAGGTGACCCTGAATGTCTCTTGCACCGCTGTTGCTGCGCGTCCTTCCATCTGGGAGTGATCAATGCTGGAGTATGGCTAAGTGGACTTGGCCTGGAGCCACGCGATGACGGATACCTCGGGAGTGTCTCCCCACCCCCCCTTTTCTTCTCCCACTTCAGATCCCGAAGGGCCGGAGCAGGGGCTGTGGGGACCCGAGCTTCCCGTCAGTGCCTTGTGCGTCTTTCTCTCCCCGCTGGACGCTCGCCCCTCGTCCCCAGCCCTTCTGAAAGGTAGAACCCAGAGCTGCTGTTCCACGCTGAGCCTGCACCTTGCCATGGGCTGGGATCTCCCAGTCCCACTTCTCCCAAAACGGGGACTGAGCCTCTTGTACCCTTGCTAGAAAAAAAAAAAAAAAACCATGAGTGGCGCTGAGGGGGCCCTCCTCAACTTCTGTCCCGTTTTTCCTTCCTGAACTGCCCCCCCATCCCCTCTGCCGTTAGAGGAGGAGCTCAGTGGGAATAGGGCTGGCTGGTTTTTCAGTCGCCTTCCTTTGCTTGGACTGAGATAATTCTTGCTTGATGGTTTTCTATGAATTAAATAATTAGTTAATATCAATAATTAATAAGTTATTTAATAACTAATTTCCCACCCTAAAAAATTGGTCAGCCTTTTAAGGACAGAAGGGAGGCCATGGTCCTTTAAAGGGGAAGGAGATCAGCGCGCTCTGTTCCCAGCACTGACACTACCCCCCAGGGATGAGCTACAGCATCAGAGGAAATGGCAGTGATTCAGGGAGCGTCTCTGGGATCGGGATTTGTTGCCTGGAAAACCTCACAGTAACTACTGTGTCAGGAACTGAGTCACGGAGGCCTGGGAGGAAGTCTGGGAGGAAGACAGAAGTGTGAAGAAACAGATGGCTCCGAAAAGACCGTGGCCTTTCAGAAAACCGCCGTACGCCGAGTCCTTGGCGCTGCCGGGTTCTGGGTCTAGCAGCGATGTCGCAACAGAGGAAGGAGATCCTGGAGTCCTGGGGGGTTCATGAAGCACGTCCTGCCCCTGTGCGGGGTAAATGTTAACCCTTTGGACACAGGAGGCCCCGGGAAGGCAGCACGAACTCGTGCTCACAGAACTAGCATTATTATTGTTACCAGCAACATCATTGGGTGCGAAAGGTGTGGGAGGGAGGGAGTGCAGCACAGTGGTCAGGCCTTGGGGTCAGGTAGGTGTCCGTGCATGTCCCGTCCCTGGTCAGATCTTGGGGTAGACATTTGTTGTGTCTTTGTGGCCTCTGAGATCTCTGCAAGATTGCAAGGTGACTCCTCAATGACAGTTTCTCCCACCAATGAAATCACAGGCTCCCACTCACACACACTCACACACACACACACACACTCACACAAAAAAGAGTTTTCACAATAAATATTGAGTCTCTGCATTCGAACTCAGATCTCGACTCCAAGACCAGGATGCCTTCCACTAGACTACACTTAGCAGGCCTCCATGGATGTCTGAGAAAGATCCCAGGCCACCACCTGTTTCTTGTCTCTTTTTTTCAGAGACAAGTTTAATGACTTCTCATTAATTAAGTCAGGAATCTTCCAGAGCCCTCAGGAAGGAGATGGGTGCCATGTCATGAGTCTCTCCAGTTTATCAAGAGAAAAGAAGATGGAACAGAATCTGATGTGCCCTGAGCATGGAGACCCCGAGGAGCCAAGAAGAGAATGTAGAATTCTGACCCAGATCAGCTCTTCTTGACAGAAAGCAAAGGAACTTCTGAGAAAGTCTTGTATTGTTGTGCTGACACTTGTCTCCTGGGCTAGATGATATAATCAGAACGAACATTGTTCCTGTAAGAGCTGGAACAGAAAGAGCATTTTGCGAAGAAGAAGAAGAAGAAGAAGAAGAAGAAGAAGAAGAAGAAGAAGAAGAAGAAGAAGAAGAAGAAGAAGAAGAAGAAGAAGAAGAAGAAGAAGAAGAAGAAGAAGAAGAAGAAGAAGAAGAAGAAGAAGAAGAAGAAGAAGAAGAAGAAGAAGAAGAAGAAGAAGAAGAAGAAGAAGAAGAAGAAGAAGAAGAAAGATAGAAGAAGAAATGAACCATCTGCTTTTTAAGATAAATGAGTTTTTCAGGCTTTTGGGGAAAAGCTTAAATTTTATTTATTGCTTATTTGGACACGGATGCATATCGACCTAGAGTTTGCCCTACGTGGATCCAGAAATCCCGGTGATTTATGATCTTGCAAAGGGAGTGGGGAAAACCACAAAAGCAACTAAACAAATGTCTGACTAGTAAATAAAGTAACTCACACTTTGTATAACTCAGGAGTGAATAATATGGGGGTGGGTGGAAAGAAGAATTGCTGTGGACCCCCCAAAATATATATCTCTTAAGACTTGTAAGGAAGGTCAGCAAAGTGGTGCAGTAAAGAGAGCTCCAGGCCTGGAACTCAGGAGTTCAATGAGTTCAATGGCCTCAGACACTTAGCTGTGCAGCCTTGGGAAAATTTCTTAACTCTATTTGCCTCAGTTTCCTCATTTGTAAAATGATCTAGAGGAGGAGGGGTAGCAAAACAAACACTTTGCAAAAAAAAAAAAATCCAAACGTGGTCACATAGAGTTGGGAAATGAAGGGGAGACATAAGGAACGCCACCATTTTCTCTTGGGCTCTGACAACAAACAGAACAAGCGCATTCAGGGATGAACTCCCAGGCTGCATTTGTGGTATTTGGGAGAAATTTGAGAGGGCTGTTTGTATAGCAAGAGGGAGCTCTGAAGTGCACGAAGGAGGAAGGATCAGTGGGACAATGACCAGCATGTTTGATGGGGAAGAAGACAATGTTAGAAAGGGAAAAGAAACATAAAATTCACTAGTGCCTTAAGAAGAGTCTACACATAACTATGACTCCACATAATTCTCAAGGACACTTTTTATGAATAGAGACCAGTGAAATGTGGGGAAAGGGAGGAAGAAAGTATAACAAGGAATTTTGTTGTTTTTCTGTACGTTCACATGTTCACATCACTCGCATTATTATCGCTAACATCTTGTCTTCCTCTTCCTGTAAATCAGAGCATTTTTATTTTTCCGAGTCTGCACAGAGTAATCTTGGGTCACTTTGAAGGGACAATTGTGCGGTTTCCATTTACCTCTGTGGGTTAGAAAAGAATATTTCTGCCACTCCACACAGGTGAAGCAGAAGACCCAGGTCTTCTTCAAGAGGATGGGGACACTGGAGTGCTTGGGGAAACATTCGAAAGCCGTATTTTGTCCGAGAGAGACAGAGAGGGAGCGGGAAGAATGCCTCCGTAGACGGGCTTTGTTCCTTCCTGAAATTAATCCCTAGAAAATGGGGGCAGGGGAAGGATGAGAGAAAGATGAGATCGGCCGTTGGGATGAATAGCTCAGACTGACCCCCTGGCCTCGGCTCCCTGGACCACACTCTCTCCTATAGTCGGTGGCTACCTAGTAACAACATTTGGCATTGAAATCCCCAAAGAAAGCAGCAAAACAAATATTGGCTTGTGGATTCTGGTGACATAAAGGGGGAGAAATGTGGTCTCAATGGCCAATATATTGAATCTGCTATTTGGCAACTGTCAGGGCAGCCTTCTCCTGGGCTGTCGCTCCCAGCCCGGCTCCTGCTCCCAAGTGAAAGGAAATCCTGGTTTTCATCTGCGAGCTTTTAAAAAGTGTGTCCCAGACTTGGTGGAATATGATTGCGAAGGGGAGGCCCGTATGGCAGGGCCTGTGTGAGGAAGGGGGGCCTTAGAGGGGTGCTCACTAACAAAAAGGGCTCTAAGTTTGGATGCAGGAGCTTGACCTGAATTTAATCCAAAGATAATGAATGGGAGGCTGAGGAGCCACCTTGGAGGAGCTCGCGGGCCCTAATGACTTGTCCTGCTCGTGAAAGAAAACCAGTGCTTTTCCTGCCTGGTTTTTGGGAGGCAGAGAGTGGGGGAAGGTGATCAGGGCCTATCCTAGGAGAGGGCCCGGCCTTGGAAGCAGGGAGCGGAAGTCTGGGGCTGGTTTTCCCCGGGGAGGCTGAGGGAGGCCCTCCGACATCCCATCATTTGACTACTGGGATGTTTGCAGAAATTCGGCTTCAAGATAAAGATTCCCATGGCCCTCCCATAGGGGAGGATGCCGTCCTTCCAACCCCCTCCCCCACCTTCTCCTCTCTCCCAGCTCAGTGCCAGCTTCCAGAAGAGGTGCCAGCTCTGCTCCCTCAGCTCGATGGCCTCCCAGGCCCCAGGGAGCGCCAGGACTTTTAAGTTCCTCCAATGGCTGCCGGTCCCGGGCATCCCAAGCCGGTGATTAGGTGGGGAAACGACGATCTGGGGACTCCTGAGGCCACAAACAAGCACCTCCCAGGGTCCCTCTGCCCTCCCAGGGTCTCCAAGCTGGGGTTCAGGAGGTGGAGCTCAGCTGGAAGAGCCAGGGGAGGAACGCGGGTCCTAGTCCTGCCTTGGACACCGCCCTGTGGCCCAGGGACGAGTGCCTTCCCTCTGGAGGGTTTCATCTAGTTCCTTCTGGCTCTATAATGTTGCCTTTGGGACCCAGGGCACGAATAGCAAAGGGAGATTCGCACTCGGGGCTGGGGCCTCTGCTGCCCAGTGCATCTCTTCTCACCCCCACAGATCTAAGACCATGGATCTCGCCAGGACAGAGCCACGTTTGGGGAGTGTTTCATGTGCTCCTGGCTATGTCCCAGATCTGGCTGGGCAGAGGCTGGAGGCCATCTAGTCCGGTTCCTCCTTTTGTCCAGGAGCAAAGTGCCCCATGGAGCCATGTACAGCACCCCCTCCAGCACCCCCACGGCACCCCTTCCAGCACCCCACGGCACCCCCTCCAGCACCCCCCACGGCACCCCCTCCAGCACCCCCCACGGCACCCCCTTCAGCACCCCCACGGCACCCCCTCCAGCACCCCCACGGCACCCCCTTTAGCACCCCCACGGCACCCCCTTCAGCACCCCCCACGGCACCCCCTCCAGAACCCCCCACGGCACCCCCTCCAGCACCCCCACGGCACCTCCTCCAGCACCCCCCACGGCACCCCCTTCAGCACCCCCACGGCACCCCCTCCAGCACCCCCACGGCACCCCCTTTAGCACCCCCACGGCACCCCCTCCAGCACCCCCACGGCACCCCCTCCAGCACCCCCACGGCACCCCCTCCAGCACCCCCACGGCACCCCCTTCAGCACCCCCACGGCACCCCCTCCAGCACCCCCACGGCACCCCCTTCAGCACCCCCACGGCACCCCCTCCAGCACCCCCACGGCACCCCCTCCAGCACCCCCACGGCACCCCCTTTAGCACCCCCCACGGCACCCCCTCCAGAACCCCCCACGGCACCCCCTCCAGCACCCCCACGGCACCTCCTCCAGCACCCCCCACGGCACCCCCTCCAGCACCCCCACGGCACCTCCTCCAGCACCCCCCACGGCACCCCCTCCAGCACCACCCACGGCACCCCCTCCAGAACCACCCACGACACCCCCTCCAGCACCCCCACGACACCCCCTCCAGAACCCCCACGGCACCTCCTCCAGCACCCCCCACGGCACCCCCTCCAGCACCACCCACGGCACCCCCTCCAGAACCACCCACGACACCCCCTCCAGCACCACCCACGGCACCCCCTCCAGAACCACCCACGACACCCCCTCCAGCACCCCCACAGCACCCCCTCCAGAACCCCCCACAGCACCACATCCAGCCCCCCACAGCACTACATCCAGCCCCCGCAGTGGCGCCACATCCGCCCCCCCACTCCCCACGCTGCTCCCCCCCATGAGGGCTAAGGTTCACGGCTGGCCTTTTTGGCATCCCAGGACTGTGCCCTGCCCCGCGGGCGGCCGGCCGTGACCCAGGCCCACTTCCATCTCCAACGCCTGGAATCTATTTTTGATGGGAGCCTCGGCCGCAGACCCGCCAGAAACATCCGAAAAACGAAGCAGCTGGAGGGCGAGACATCCCTGCTATGTCTCCGGGGGACCGGGGCCTGAGGTTTCCCAGGGTGGGGAAGGCAGACACAGCCGGGGGAGGGCTGCCCCGGCAGGGGAGAGGGCCCCGAGCCATTTGGAGGGGGCACAGCCACTGAGAACCACGGAGAGAAGGGAGTCATGATGGGGGCACAGCTTCATGCCCCTCTCCTTCTCCAAAAGGGGGCCATGTGCTTTGCCCCACCCCCACTCTTGGAAAGCCCCTTTCCTTCTGTCCAGCCTCGCCCTCTCATCATTGGCAGTTGGGAGGCCGGGGAGAGACAGCTGAGGGCCGTGGAGGGCGACTGGCACGCAGAGTGGGGTCATGGCTGCCCGACCCTGCTCCGCCCAGGGCACGGCCCGGGGAAGAATTCAAAGGGGGACACTGAGGCGGGCTCTGAGATCGGGGGCGGGCAGGCAGCCGGGGGCCCAGTGACTGTGTGGCCAGTTTCCACCCCAATCTTTCTAATCGGTTGGGCTTAGTCGTTCTTTCCTGAGCCCCCAACACAGACATTTATTCATCTGGAAGCAGGACCCGTCACGGGCCTAACGGGCAAGTTCATCCCGAAGACCCCGCTTTGTGAGCCATACTGCCCCGTGGCCAGAAAGCTCCCCCAGAGAAACAGCGGCTTCTGCTCCTCACCTTTGTCCCCATGTCCCCAAGTTATGTCCTGCATTCCTCCTGCTTCCTATCCCCGAGGACCACCCCTCACGCAAAGGAGGAAGAGGAGGAGGAGGAAGAAGGGGGAGAAGGAGGGAAAGGAGAGCAAGTAGAAGGAGAAGAATCAGCAAAATCATTGTCTGCTCCATGAGCTGCTCCACCTGGGGAGGGTCCCCCCACCTCCCACCAAGGAGTCGGGGTGCTCGGGCCCAGCACCCACAGAAATCACTGACTGAAAGAGCAGGAGGTTGAATCTTGACTGATTCAGAGATGGGAAAGAGGAGAGGGAATGAAGAGAAGAGGGACGATGGGACCTAGAAGAAAGAGCAACTACCTGGGGGGGTCAGGCAACGGGGTTCAAGTCTTCTGGCACCAGGAACTGACTGTGGCTTTTGGCCAAGGACTTGAGTTCTCTGGGTCTCCATTTCCTGATAGGAATAATTAGGGGAGGGAGGACTTCTAAAGCTTCTTCCAGGTCTAATGTTCTCTCTGTGTGAAGGGAGAGGGAGGGAAGGAAGGAAGGAGGAGAGAGACAGACAGAGAAGGAGAGACAGAGAGAAGACAGAGAAAGACAGAGAGACAGACAGAGGGAGACAGACGAGACAAGGAGAGATACACAGAGGGACACAGAGAGAGACAAACAGAAAAGCAAAGAGATGCAGAGAGAGAAACAGAGAAAGAGACAGAAAGAGATTCACAGAGAGAGAGACAGAGACTGAGAAAGACATAGAGACACACAGAAAGACAGAGAGATAGAGAGGAGGGAGACAGAGAGAGGAGACAGAGACAGAGAGGGAACATGTGTGCTTGATATTCCGTTGGGAGGTGATATGATCTCTCCCTTCTTTTCAGAGAGGTCATCCTGAGACCGAAAACAAAACCCTGGCAAGTTTTTCCCAAGCTCTGTAGCTCTGGGCATGTGCGTCACTTTCTGTGGGGTCTCGAGAGTCCTTAGCTATGGAAATACCAAATGAATGATGCTCTCTACAGAGAAGAAGGGGGAGCAAGCAGGACCACTGCCCCCCAGCCACTGGAGGAAGAGGAGGTACAAAATGGGGGCCCCAGGGCCTGAGAGGAGGCCGGAGAGCTGGGGCTCTGGTGGTCCCACTTGCTCCCGCCATTCTTCTCTGAAGAGTGTGGGAGAGACAGAAGCCAGCACCTCCATGGCCCAGCTTTGGTTCTCTCCACCTGCTGCCAATGCAAAATGAGAAGTCAGCGAAGGCTGGGGAGAACAGCAGGGGCAGCATTTAAACTCTGAAGAGAGTGAGTGATTCCCCAGTGCAGAGGATGCAGAGAGGCTCTCCCTGGCCTGAAGGGGATGGGGGTGGAAGGGGGTGGGCAACAGCTTGCCCGCTGCCAGAGCTTGCCCGTTCCCATTTTGTACCTGCTCAGGAGCTCTCCCCCCCCCCCCAGGCTGAACTTCTGTGACTTTGTCAGTAGCTCTTAGATGGCAATCTTAGACTCAGAGGAATAAAACGACCTATTCAGAATCACCCAACACTAGAGATAGTATTTGAACTCAGATTTACTATGTTCCATGTTAACAGGTTGGGGGAGCGGGGGCAGTGGGGCGGTGCTACAATGCACAGAGCTCCTAGATCGGAGTCAGGAAGACCTGAATTCAAATCCAGCCTCAGACACTTACTGGCCTTGTGACACTGGGCAAGTCACTTCACCTGTACCTCCCTCAATTTCCTCATCTACAAAATGGGATAAGAACAGTCTCTGTTACCCGTGTGAGGATCAAATGAGATAGTATTTGTAAAGCACTTAGCAGGCATGTAGTAGGTGCTCAAAAATGCTTTTTCCTTCCTTTCCTCCAGTTCTCTCTCTTCTGTGCCAGTCTGCATCTCTTGATCCATGTTTACGCTTCCATGAGGGCTCAGAGAGAACTTGCTCTGGAAACACAAAGGTCACTTCACAAAACTTTTAATCTAATTTCCCAAATGCCCAGCAACACCCAGGGAGGTGATGCTGTGGAGTCTGGACCCCTACCCTTCCATTCAAAGGTGAGCTCTTTGAGGGCAGGAACAGTTCTTTGCTGCTTTTGTTTTATTTGTAATTCTCAGCTTAGTGCCTGGCAAGGAGCATCAGCCTAAGCAGCGCTTGTTGACTGACTGATCAGTAACCAGGGCTTGGAGCACTGCCCCCCCCCCAACTCCGCCTTAGTCTCTTAAGGACCCCGGGAGCATTTTTCACTTTCGCTGTTTCAGGAACTGCTGGATTTTATCCCCACACAACCGGAAAGACTCCAAGGGAACCTGTTGGAACGAAGATCACCTGGCAACGTGCTCCTGAGTGTGGGACCTTGGGCGCTGAGCGATTTCATCCGATGCCCTATCAGTCTTCTCATCTGTAACAGGGATAATAATAACCATCCCTTCCTAATCACAGGCTTGCAGGGAAGGGGGGCGTGCAATAATGTCTGGAGCATTTGGAGCTCTTCTGCAGAGATACAGAAAAGGAGGCTGTGTCATTAGGAAAATAATAACTAGCTTCCCCTACATCTCCCCCCTTTTATGTACTTAGGGGCAAACTGGTCATTAGAGAACATTGTCTGGGAAAGAGGACTTCTGGCTTCTGTTCAGGAGGTGTGGGGACTTTTGACAGGCCGGGTGAGATTCCTGGAGTCCCTGGCCTAGGGTCCTTCTCTGTATGATCTGCTTCTCTCATAAGGCCCTGGGAGAGGGACTTTCCGGATGAGGAAAGTCCCCGCCTCACTTACACAGCCAGGGAATCCCTGAATCCCCAGGTGTGAAGGGATCTCAGCCACATCTCATCCAAACTAGACTGGGCCCCTCTGGACAAATGGCCATCGAGCCTTTTGAGGATCACATGCCTGTGGTGGATTTGGGGCAGCATCCATGATTTGGGCGCTTCCTCTGACCCCATCCCTACCTCTGGGACTGTTTCCCCTTGACCCTGGGCTAAAGCAGCAGGGACGGGAGGCAGAGAAAATGGAGGGCTGGGCGCTGAAGCACGAAGACCTGCTCTGGTACTTTCTGGCACCCGACTCTGGGCGCATCATGTCAATTCTCCCAAGCCGTCATTTTTCTATTTGCCGCCCCGAAAGCCTTCCCCTTCCCTCTGGGGCCACAAGGTCCAATCCTCCTCCTGAGTGACGACCCTCCGGATGGAATGGGCGGCTTTTAAACTTAGAATCACCTGAGAAAGGGGAGTCTCCGCTTTGGAAATAGAACAGAAAGGGACTTGCCCATAAAAACTGGGATCTGCTCTGGGTAACTGGCTTTTCTTTAAAAATCCATCCTACCCTGGAGAGATTTACGTGAACTGATGCCGAGTGAAATGAGCAGGACCAGGAGGTCATTATATGCTGTGGGCCAGAACCTGAAACAAGGCACTGAGTGGAATTGTGGAGACAATGGGTAAATCTAGTTCAGCATGGATTTAATCCTACAACAAATAATGGTTTCCTAGTGATGAAATGATTGGTGAATACTCAGTGTGGGACATGTAAGCTAGGAGCCTCAGCCAGGGAGCTTCAGAGACATTCAGAGAGAAGGTAAAGGACTGGCTGCAGGAGCTTAAGCTCTCAGACCCAAGGGAGAAATTCAATCAATCTTCCTGGTGGGCGGCTGGCCTGGCCTCCTGCACTTCCCCCACTGAGACCAAGGCCAGACGGAAAGCTGCCCAGCATCAGGCAAAGAGACAATAAAGGATCTGGCCTATGAGAAAGCTAACGGGGCCCCAGGAAAGGAGACAAGACTTGGAAAAAGACAATAAAGGATTTGGACTTTAACCCCGGGCTGCACCTGTGGTGGTTACTGAACTGAAGGGAGGCTGCCTCCAGAGACCCCAAGAAAACCCCAACCGAGAACATGACATTTTAGAGAGAACATGGCAATTATATACGTCAACAACAATACTGTATGAGGATCAATTCTGATGGACGTGGCCCTCTCCAACAATGAGATGAACCAAATCAGTTCCACTAGAGCAGTGATGAACTGAACCAGCTACACACAGTGGGAGAATTCTGGGAGATGACTATGAACCACTCCATAGATGCTCTGCCCTCTGCCCCCACCCCGGGGAGCCTCCGATTGCTCACAGAAGGCCCAGTGCCTTCTTCCCTCATCTTGGCTTGGTTCGAAGGCAGCCTCAGCAGTGGTGGGCCGGCCAGGTAAAGTCCTGGAGGCTCTTTGTGGGAACGATAACGGAAGAAACCCTCCAAGTTGTGTTGGACCTTTGTGGGAGCCCCCGCCTGGTTCCCTCAGACCCTAGGCTTCCTCTGCTGGAGTGTTCCAAGATGGGGAGGGGAGGAAACTCCAGAGTGAGGTTGAGGTCTCCTACCTAGGGGCAGGGGGATGGGAGGGAGAGTCCTTGAGCTTTAATAAATAATTTCGGTAAGCCTTTCAATAGCGTTGGTTCCACAGAGCCCCAGGACATAGGAAGCTGCTCATCGCGGGGCTGGGACAACTCTGGGTGAGAGCTGAAGCCCCAGGGGGTGGTCCCCCCAGGAGACCCTGCTCCCTGCTGCCTCCCCTCTGCTGCCGCTGCTCCCCATCAGGGCTGCCTCTGGCCCCGAGGAGCTGGCTCTGGCCCATTCAGGCTTTTTCTTTCCCTCTTTCCTTGGGAGGTCATCAGCCCCCAAACCAGCAGCCCCAGTCTGAAGTAGTGAGGGCTCTCGTGGATACCCACCCCCGAGTGGGAGCTTCCTGGTGCCCGCCTTTCTCTTGCCCTGATCCCTGATTTCCCTTCCCCGGACTCCTGCTTCTCTCCCTAGATGAGGGCAAAGCCTTCTCTTGGCTCTCTCCTGGACCTAGAGAGAACAGGGTTTCCTAAGCGTTACTTGGGGCCCCCGGCAGAACTTGACTCCCGCCCTCCCAAGTGCGGCTGCCTCACCTCGCTCCATTGGTCGGGCGGGGGAGGCTCCCCAGGCCGGAAGGCTCAGGGTCTCGGGCATCAAAAAGCAGGACCCACCCGCTGACAGGCCCCTGCTCCCCGTGGCGATGAGGGGCCGGTGGTCCAGGGGGAGTAAGACAACTGGCATCGGCTTGGATGCTTCGGCTTGTCCGCTTCCACTGCCTGAACGATCTTGATCCCACTCTGTCCAGAGCTGCCCTCGGCTTCCTTCTCCCACTCAGGCCCATCGGCCACAAACTGGCTGGGCGGCTGGATTTATTACAGCCCCAGCAGATGGCCAGGGAGCTAGCGCTGTGGAGTCACTCCTCAGTCACTGCTGGCTGCTTCTGTGTGCCCTCAGCCCCACGCCCCCGTCAGTCCCGCTCCGTCCGTCTTCCTTCACAAGCTGGCTTCCCTCAGGAGTCCAGAAAAGGGGCTGAGGGCAGGCTGAGCCACTGGCATCTCTGGGGGTTCTGCTGCCTGCCAGCGCAGGTGTGAGGGGCTCTGCGGCCTGAGCTTCTGCTCCTGAACCAGAAAATCACTTACGGGTAGACTGAGGCAGCATGATAGAGTGATGAAAAGCTGAGTTTGTCTTCTGGCACTGCGACTTTCTAAATCACAGCACTTAAAAAAATTCGCTGTTCTGTGCTAGGTACATATAATGTATTCATTTTCCTTAAAAATTTTTTAAAAATTATTATTTATTCTTAACTTCCATTAAGAAGCATTGAGTTCACAACATAGCTTTTTCGCTTTTTGTCATTGTTGCTTGCATTTTATTTTGCTTCTTCTTTTTTTTTTTTTTTTTTTAAACCGGATTGATTGTATTTTTCTTGTGCGGCATGATAATTGTATGAATATGTGTGCCTATATTGGATTTAACATGTATTTCTACCATGTTTAATATGTATTGGACTACTTGCCGTCCAGGGGAGGGCGTGGGGGAAGGGAGAGAAAATTGCACAAGGTTTTACAAGGGCTAATGTTGCAGAAAATGTTTTGAAAAATAAAAAGCTTTAATAAACAAAATAAATAAATAAAATATTGCGTTTAAAATTCTTTCCCCTCCCCAACCTGCTGAGAGAACGAGAAATGGGACATCCATTCTCCATGAGTCACTTCTGGATGCTCAGTTTTTCCACACGTGAAACGGGGATGATAGCATCTGTGCTCTACATCTCAGGTTGGTATCCGGGCAGAGCGAGGCGCTCTTGCCTCCGGTCAGTTCGGTTCAGGCGGATCCAGCGGGCGGTGGCTGGGGCCTCTGGCCTTGAACAATGGAGCCCCCATTGGCGTTGGGCGCTAATGACCCATTAATGAGAAGCTGTGTGTGGGCAGCGTCAGTGATGTGGCCAGTGAGATACACATGATGGCTTCCTATGTGGAAATCCTCTGACGGGAGTAAATAAGCTTGGCCGACAGCTTCCCGAGCTCCCTCCGCCCATCGCCCCCAACAAGGGGAGCCTCACGGTTTCCTCAGGAGTCCCAAAAACTGGCAAGAAGATCCAACGCTGCCTCGTAGGGATCCGGGTTGATTCCACCTCGGGGAAAATGAGGACGGCTGATGGAAAGATACTCCCAGAGAGGATGACCAGGAAGCAGGAGATCCCGGAGCCTTCTGGAGATGACAGGGATGATTTCAGAGGAGTCAAGGAACTTGTAGGGCAGTCATAAAAAGGGGGATAATTGTGGGCACCATCCGCGGCCAGCAGCTCCTGGAACAAGAAGAGGAGCTGGCCCACAACCTGAGGCTCCTGCCTGTAACTCTGATGCTTCCTTTGGTGATCACGTGGCTAGAAGATTGTGCCCCGGAAGGGGAGGCCGGTCTTCCCCCAAAGACCAGGGCAATTTTCTTGTTCGCACCCGCCCACAGTGAGTCAGAATCCTGGAAGGAAGCTCAGTGGCCACTTAGTCCAACCCACATTAAAGTGAAAATCTTCTCTCCCCCCCCCCCCCCCATCTGGCTGGAAAGTCACGGATGCATGTGTCTCTGTCTCTCATGTATCTCTCCACCGTCTCCCTGTTGTGGCCCTTTGAGATGAGCACTCGCAGCCCCACTGACCGAGGGGATGCCAGGATATCTTTCAGGAATATAAAGTCACACTTTGGCACATTCCCAAGAGACCCGCGTTGGAGCGGCCCCTGGAAAGGATGGCTTTGTTCTGCTGAATCGAGCAGGCCCAAACCCCAGTGGATGAACAACAATCACAGAGGGAGCTCCCGTCCTCTGTCGTTTGTATTGCTTGGGTAGGGCCGCCTCCTTCTTACTGTGCCCTCCTCGAGGTTGCCCACGCTCTGTGTGGGGGGATTATTCTCACCGAATTTAAGTGAACAAAAATCCGAGCCTCCGGGGCCGGGGTTGTCCATGCTCTTTCACCATCCCCATGCCCCGCCTTGTAACCATAAGGCCCTAGGTTTTTTTCTGCCACTTGAGCATCTTGCCATCCCTTAGATCCTGCCGTGCTCTCCGGGCTGCCCTCACTTCCCAGGTGAGGTCGCCTGGCTCCCATGTGATCCCCAGCTTTCCCGGTACGAGCTTTTGCCTTATTTGTCTTGTTGACAAATTTGAGAATGGATCAGTGACGGGTGAATCCCTGCCGAGAGCTTCTATAAATAATAAGGCAAAATTTCCTATCTGGACAGCTGGGAATGCTCACGGGGAACAAGACAGCATGGAAGGGAGAACAGCCTGGAAAGCTGGTGGGAAAGGATGAAAATGCCAAGGTTGCAGAAAAAAATCTAGAATCTAGTTTGGAGGGCTCTCTGGTCTCCGGGTTCTCCTGTTTGTCACCAAGACTCAGCAATTTCTCATTAGAGACGTCCGAGGCCATATCCCAGCAGATTCTGGTACCTGTGATCTACTGTGCTCCAGGATGCCCAGGATGCTCCTCAAGTGCCGGACTCCCAGTCCTTCCACCTGCCCAGGTGACCCCGTCCCATCCCCAGCGGATCGCACCCTCTCACTTCCCACTCCTTCAATATTTTCCCCTGGGCGCTTTCCTGTCACCCACGAGCACAGCCCGCCACCCATGCTCTAGCACGCTCCTCCCCCTAGCCATCAGCTCTTCCTTTGAGGTGAATCTTCCTGGGACAGGGTCTCCCCAGGGATGTGCCGTTCTGGGGCACACAGAATGGAAAACAGAGGAAAGAAATGAGGGGGAGCTGGGGGCCCTGGAGGGGGCTGGAGCTGGGGGCCCTCTCTCTAAATCTAATATATAATATACCCCCCGGGGACCCAGCCGGAAGGCCGGCCTCCTTGCAGCTGGGCCCAGGGTCACACAGCCATGAGGGCAGGCACGCAGACCCACGAGCCTGAGCTTGCCAGGAGCAGGGCCGGGAGCCCCAGGGTCACGTGGCCGCCAGGGCTGGGGCTGGCCAGATCAGGCTTCCCGTCCAGGGAGGGCTCAGGCCCGGCTCCGATTTCCCGGCTCAGCGTTCCGGCTGACACGCTGGGCCTGGCCAGACCCTGGGGCGTTGAGCTGGCTGAGTGGCTTGAGTTCCAAGCACCTGCTGCGGGGCTGGGGGAGCCGGTGACTCCTCTGGCCGCAGGGGGACAAGAGAGGGGCAGATCAGGACCCCGGAGCAGGAGGGCCTGAGAGTGCTGCCCCAGAGTTCTGTGGCCCTGGGTCTGCTGGACTTTGCCAGAGGGGCTGGAGAAATCAGAGGTTCTAGAGTGAGGGAGAGGGTCTGGAACAGAGCAAAGAGCCTAGAATGGAAGGGGCATTCGAGAGTAATACTTCTGGAATAGGGAGAAGCTCAAGAACAGATGCTCTAATTCAGAACAAGGGGTTTCAAATGGAGATGAGGTTCTAGATCACAGCAGTGATCAGAATAGATCGGAAGATCCAGAGCAGAGGGACTAGAGCACAGTGGAGGGTCCAGAACAAGGGCGTTCAGAGCAGGGAGAAGGAAGGAGTGGAATGGAGGGTGTTTGCTGTCCAAGAACCCTAATTTGCTGTTCTCTTTTTTTTGCTTCAGCCTTAGCTAGAACCTTCCCTCCTCTGCATCTCACTCTCTCTCTGAGCATGCCTTTGCACTTCCCCTGAAGAAGCTTTCTTCCTAAATAGTTTCTGGGCTGGGGCCTCTCAGCAGGATGTGAACCCCCGGAGAGCAGGGGCTGCCTCACTTCTGTCCGGCTTCTCGCCCCCTCCCAGGGTGCCGGGAACACAGCAGGCACTTACTCAGTGCTTGTTGCATTGATCCGCATTGAGTGTACAAGGTGTAGCAGGAGCAGTGGGGGCCCCGATGACCAGGACACCCTGAGCTCCCCAGCTCCGTCTCCAGAGATGCACTCGCTCCCAGGAGGGCTCTGTGTGACAGAGAGAGACAGAGACACAGAGAGAGACAGAGACAGAGAGACAGAGAGACAATCAGTCAGAGAGACAGAGAGAGACAGAGAGACAGAGATACAGAGAGACACAGAGAGAGACAGAGAGACAGAGAGAGACAGAGACACAGAGAGACAATCAGTCAGAAAGACAGAGACAGAGAGAGACAGAGACAGAGAGAGACAGAGACAGAGACACAGAGATACAGAGAGAGACACAGAGAGAGATACAGAGAGAGACAGAGAGACAGAGACAGAGAGACAGAGACAGAGAGAGACAGAGAGACAGAGACAGAGAAACAGAGAGACAGAGAGAGACAGAGAGACACAGTCAGAGAGACAGAGACAGAGAGACAGAGACAGACACAGAGATACAGAGAGACACAGAGAGAGATACAGAGAGAGACAGAGACAGAGACAGAGAGAGAGACAGAGAGACAGACAGAGTCAGAGAGACAGAGAGAGACAGAGAGAGACAGAGAGACAGAGAGAGACAGAGACAGACAGAGACAGAGAGACACAGAGAGAGACAGAGAGTGGGGGGAGAGCGCTCACCTCCCCCCCCTTCCCCCGCAGAGCATCCGAAGCCTCGGGTCCTTCCAGGCCAGCCTGGGCTTCTTCCCCGAGCTCAGGTTTCCCCCAGCTCCGGCCGCCCCCCTCCGTTCACGGCAGATTTCTCCAGGCGGGGCTGCAGATAAAATTCCACTGGCACCCGCCCCCCTCGTGGGATTTCCGTCCCAACACGTGCTCCAACCCGGGCTCCGGGAGCGCTGCGGCTGAGGAAGGGGCGGCCCGGGAGGCGCTGCGTCCGGCGAGCGGGGCTCGGACAAGGGCGTGGGGGGGGGTCCCTTGGCCGGTCCCGCGGGGAGGGGCGGAGGGCGGAGCTCGGTGTCATGTCTGAAGGTGAGCGGGGGGGGGGGGCAGGGGCTGCCCCCCTCCAGAAATGGTTGGACCCCCAGGTATCCTCGGTGCATAGAACTGAGCCCGTGAGAATCTGGGCAGACGAAGGAGACCCGGGGGAGCCGGTGCAGGAGAAGCAGCAGAAGAGGAGCGGGCCCACCCTTGCTAGGGTCAGGTGGCCGAGCCCCCCCCCCGAGCCCAGCGGTGAAGCCTTGTCCTGCCCCAGAGCCAAGGGTCGCGGCTGTGGCCTGTGGGAGGGGCGGCTCTCGCCACCCCGGAGGAGCTACGTGGGGCCGGCCCGGCCGGGTTAAAGGTGAAGCTCTGTTTCTGCTCAGGGCACCATCTTTCTTCCCATCTCCCAGATTTCTAACCTCCGGGCCATACCCAGAGCCTCCCTCGCCTGATCCCTTGACCACTTTGGTGGCTCCTGCTCCGGAGCAGCCCTGCCTCCCTCCGGGCCTCCCCCGCCCTCCGGGCCTCCCCCGCTCGCAGCCCCCACCTGTCCGGCCCTTATCGCAGCCTGCAGACTTATGGAGCGGCCGCCCGGGCCTCTTCCCTCTCCATTCCAGTCCAGCCTCCAGACTGATGGATGTCAAAGGGACTTCCCCTGGAGGCAGACTGGACGTGCCATTCCG
Source organism: Sminthopsis crassicaudata (assembly GCF_048593235.1). Lineage (NCBI taxonomy): Eukaryota > Metazoa > Chordata > Mammalia > Dasyuromorphia > Dasyuridae > Sminthopsis > Sminthopsis crassicaudata. The sequence continues at coordinate 2,692,082 of NC_133619.1, forward strand.
CTGCTGGACCCGGGGCCGCGTCTGCTTCTGGGAGAAAGCGCAAATTCCTACTGAGAGGCTGGTCCGGCTGATCGCCCCCCCCCCACTCCCTCCTCGCCTCCTCCTCCCTCTGTGCAGGACGAATCAGCCGGAGCAGACTCTTCTCTCGTCCCCGGTCCGGTTCTCGTCACGGCTGGGACTGCCCGTGGTGTCCGCTCGGGGGTCGGCGCCCGCGATGCCCCTTCCCTCTGAGTGGCTTCTGTCTGCATTGGCCACGTCTAAGGATCGGCGGAAAGGGGGCAGCGGCGCCCCCCGGTTATTGCCGCGAACGCCCGTTTTCTTTGTCCAGGAATTTTTTTTAATTGGTGTTTCTTTTTAAACGTTCTCAGCGGAATCTGAATAAATAAGCATTTCCTGTGATCTGGTTAATTATTTTGTCCGTGAAACAGAACTCTGCTAAAATAACAGCGTAATTAATGCCTAATGGTTGGGGAGAACAAAAGGGCACAGATGGAGAGCGTGATTAAAGAAATGCAAATGCGTGGGCAGCGGCTCCGCTTAGTTTTAGCCCTTCTGGGTCGCGCGTCCCCGCCGTGCCCCCGCCCCCCAGGCTTTGAGGACCACCTTTAGCTCCCCCCCACCCTTAGCTAGGCGCCCGGCTCCTCCCGTTGGCTCCCGCCTCTCGCTGGGCCCCGTGAATTTCCGAGCCACATCAAAAGCTGCTAATCACCTATTGGGGGCTTCTGGGAGAGAAGACGTTAATTTTCCTTTGAGCTCTCCTAATGAGCTCGGTGGCGACACTTTCTCTCTCGGTCAGGCCGAGAACCGGGCGGCTCCCGCCTGCGCCTCGCCCTGGGGCTGCGCTAAACGTCCCCGTGGTTCCCCCCAAGTGGGCCCTCTCACCTCCACTGTGACCCTCCTCGGGATCAATGAAACCCACCGGAGTTCTAAAGGGGGGGGATGGGATTTTTCACTGACTGTCCCCAAATCCTTGAATTTCCAACCAGCTGCTCCCCCAAATTTGGGGGGAGTCTTCAGCTCCTGGCCAGAAATTTTCTAAAGGGGCTAAACTCATTGTTGCCTCTGGTCTCCCCCCAAATGTCCCCCCGAGTTTGGACAAAACTGGAAGCGACAGTTCTGAGTCGCGGTCGGCTGGATGGACAAGCGTTGGTGAAATGCTGACTGTGGGCCCCACAAGGGAGAACCAAAGTGAGGCTGAGACACACCCGGCCCCACCGGCGGAGGCCGTGTCTACACTCGTGTAGAGCAGAGGAGACGGGAGAAAACTTGGAAAGGAAGGCCCCGGTAGGAGGCAGAGGGGGAAGCAGAAAAGAACTGTGCGCCTTTAGACAGCCTGGAAGGAAGCTGGGGCAGCCACAAAGAGGGGACAGTGGGCAGGCCCGGCAAATGCTAGGAGATGAGAGATGGGGTATTGCTAGCTGGCCCATGTGGCCGGATTGCAAACGGGGGTGCTAAAGGATGAGAAGACTGGAAAGGTAGAAAGGGGCCAGCTTTAGATGCCAGCCAGAGTAGTTTCCTTTTTTATTATTTTTAAAAAAATTTTTTTAAATGTTATTTATTTATTTATTTTTAGCACACATTGCTTTATGAATCATGTTGGGAGAGAAAAATCAAAGCAAAAAGGAAAAATCTTGGGAGAGATTAAAAAAAAAAAACAACAGGAAAAAAGAAGTGAACATAGCATGTGTTGATTTACATTCAGTCACCTTGGCTCTTTTTCTGGCTGCGGATGACGTTTTCTGTCCAAAGTCTATTGGGATTGTTCTGGATCACTGACCCGCTGAGAAGAAGCCTGCCATAATCGATCCTCGCACAATCCCTGCCATAATCGATCCTCGCAAAATCCCTGCCATAATCGATCCTCGCACAATCCCTGCCATAATCGATCCTCGCAAAATCCCTGCCATAATCGATCCTCGCAAAATCCCTGCCATAATCGATCCTCGCAAAATCCCTGCCATAATCGATCCTCGCACAATCCCTGCCATAATCGATCCTCGCACAATCTTGCTGTTATTGGGTACGATGCATTCCTGGTTCTGCTGGTTTCACTCAGCGTCAGTTCATATAAATCTGTCCAGGCCTTTCTAAAATTAGCTTGTCCATCATTTTAAAAGAACAATAATATTCCATTACCTCTGGGGACCACGGCTTGTTCAGCCAGTCCCCAGTTGATGGGCAGCCACTCATTTTCCACTTCTTTGCTACCACAGAAGAGCTGCTAGAAACACTTTTGCACACGTGGGCCCTTTCCCCTCTTTTATGATCTCCTTGGGGTGCAGCCCCAGTTATGGCACTGCTCAGCCAGAGTACTTTCCACCTGACTCTAAAGGAATTGGGAGCCACTACATTGAATAGCGATGGCCCTACTACTAATGACTACTAGTTATCTCCAGTTCATTTAGTCCCAAGATCTTGAACCCCATTCCTCAGGACATCTCTGTCCAAAACACCCAACCCCATCAGCCACTCTCCCCATGGGGATGTTGTTTTCCCAGATTGTAGGGAAGCTCCTTGTGGACAGCCACCATTTTGCTCGTTTGCATTTGCATTCTCAGGGTTTGGCTCAGTGTCTTAAGTCTTACTAAATGCTCATCCGTCCATCGCCTGTCCATCCATCTGTCCATCCATCCGTCTGTCCGTCCATCCATCTGTCCGTCCATCCATCCGTCTGTCCGTCCATCCATCCGTCCGTCTGTCCATCCCTCTGGTCATCTGTGCGATTTAGCAGGACACCACGAAGCATCTCCACTTAACCATGCTCCGGCTTGGAAGAGCCTTCTCAGTTTCACTTGCACCTCACTTTCTCCTCCGTGCCCTCCTAGTCCATGACAGCTATCTCCAGACTCCGGCGGTCCTTCCTGCCTGGAACGGCCTCCCTCCTCCCTTCCGTTCTTTCTTCAAGGTTCAGCTTGAGTGACCCCTCCTTGCCAAGACCCCGGCCGCCCCTCCCCCAGAGATGCCAGTGGGTTATTCTGCTTTCACTTCTCTGCTGCATCCCCCCTCCCTCCGGATGGAGGCGCCGGGCCCATCCTAGGTGCTTACTAAAGGCCTGATGTTCGCCGCAGTTTCCTCATCGTCCCCCGTCCCCCACCCCCTTGGCCTGGGGAATGTGCAGGTTAAAGGCTGAGAGACCCCAAGACCCTGGAGGAGGAAGAGCAGACGCCTCCCGCCGGAGAGAGCCCCGCTGGGGGTTGCTGTACACGCAGCCCCTCGCAGCCTGTCTGGGCTGGGCCCAATTTGTTTTCCGGCTGACACCTTTATCTCCCGATCTCGGGGCATGGGCTGGGGAGGGAGCTCCCGCTGAGCCTGTCCAGGATTCTGGCTGTCATGTGGATTGATCTACAAGCCCAGCGGGCCCCCCACCCCCTGCCGTGCCTGCCTCCCTGGGAGTGGGAGTGGAGGCGGCCTGAGCCATGGCCTCCTGGGTAAACATCTTTCCACAGGAAGCATCTTATCAGATGTCGGAGAGGCCGGCGATTCTCAGGTCTCTGGAACCAGTCATAGATCACTGAGCTGCTCATCCCGCCCCTCCTCCCCTCTCACCTCCCACCCTTGGAGAATTGCCAGGCTCGGGACCTCGCCTCTATCTCGCCCCCCCTCCTCCCTCTCCCTCCAAAGGGCCAAGGAGAAGGGCAGTCCCTGCTTCCTGCACACCTCTCAAGGCTGACCGCAATCTGTCACGTGAGGAGTTGGGGGGGGGGGCGAAGGGTCCCCAGACTCAAAACCCAGATGAGGAGGCGGCAGCAGAGCGGGGTCCCAAGGCAGTGAGGGCGGGGTGGGAATGGGCTCCGGTGATGAATGAGGAGGTTGAGGTTGGGCACTCCGCCTATGGGTGGGAGCGGGTTAAGGGAGATGACAGATTGATGGGTGTCTCCCTGGTTCCTGGACCCCGGGAGCATCCTCTGAAGTCACGGAAGAAGATGGATGAGAGCTTTCTCCCTCCCCCGTCTCCCCTCCCCCCTGCTTCTTTCCCAGATCGCACTCAGAACTCCCCGCTCCTCAGCCTTCTCTTGGCGGCCTGCTGCTTCAGTGGACACTGGGCTTCCCTTGGAACTGCACATTTATGCGCGCTGGGTCTCATTTTCCCCTGTAAAATGGGGTCATTATTGAGCCATTAGCTCATGGGGCCCAAGTGAAACAAGGTGGGTAAGGCCTCCGGAAGCCTCTGAGCCACAGCTCACTGTGTGTATGGGCCTCGGGCCGCCATAGTTACTAGTTTTCCTCCTGGGTCTCTTCCCTCTTCCGGTGTCCCAATGTCTGCTGGGAAAGGGCATGCGAGGAGCCTCTGGGGCCACCGAGCCAGACTTGCTCCTTGTGTTCAGTGAGGACGTCACCTCCCGTCATTCTCGCTGGAGTCCAGCTGGGGACGGCTAGGAGTCCTCCTGCACAGGCTCCGGGGGAGGAGCACCAGGAAAGATGGGGAACTGAGCCTGGGACAGAAAAGCCTTTGCTCCAAGCTCTCCCTCCTGCACCTGGTGGCTCCCCAGGAGCTGGGAAAGCCTGCAGTGCTCCCAGCACGCCTAGGGCCAGCTTCTTCATTCTCCTCGGCAGATCCGAGGACCACGAGTGTCGGAGAGTGCTCCACAGCCCAGGAGTGCCAGACCCAGAGCCCTGCCCCCCTGCCTCGGGCTGCCATCTACCTCAGGCCCCTCTAAGGGCTATCAGCCCTCTGCTCTGGACCCCCGGGGCAGCACCGGCTGGCAGCCGTCCCCCAAGGGCAGCTCTGCTATGAGTAGGGGAGAAGGGAAGGTGCCCAGCCAGAGAGCCTCAAGGGAAGGAGGGAGCAGGAAGAGCCCCCAGACCATTGAATCCCCTGACAAGGATCCGGTGCAAAGTGGTTGGCGCATGAGCATCAAGGCTATTTTTCCACTCTGAACCTTGACAGGGAAGATGCCCGGGCCAGGGTCGTTGCTAAGCCAGTAACCTGGAGCCTGTGCCCCCTGGCCAGGGCAAAGCTTCCCTGCTGCCTCCCTTGTCCTACTCCTAGAAGCCGAATCAGGCCTCCAAGCTACACCCTGAGGCCTGAAGCACCAGAGTCTTTGGAGGAGGAAGGTCCTTTCCACGCCCAAAGTCCCTCGGGTGCGGCTCCTTGGGGAAAGGTCATTTTTAGATTCACTTTGGCCGAGTCCCCGGAGAGCCTCCGAGACACGAGCTCCGGGCCTTCCCTCCTCCATGCTGGATTCGCAGGGCAGGGAGCAGGAGGCTGTCCTGGGTTTGATGGGAAGCAGGCCCCCCATTCTGACCCTGGTGTCCGCTGACAATGATGCATCGCCCGGCGCAGCTGGCGGGCGTGGGGGCGAGCTCCTCTGCTGCCAGACTCCCCTCCTCCCGGTCTTGGCTTCCTATGGGAGAGGGCTTCTCTGCATCAGGCCACAGCACGGCTAATAGGTCTCTCGGGGGCTCAACCCTACAGAGCTCCCCCTAAGAGAGGCCCGGAGTGGAGAGGGAAGCACTCCGGGCGTGCTCTCTGGTCAGAGGACATGGACAGAGTTAGAGGCAGGGGTCCTGGGTGCAAATCCTGACGCTCCTACTTTCTACCAGTGGGATCCGGAGCAAGTCGATTAACTTCCCCTGTCGGGATGGACCGAAGCCCTGAGTCATTGCTGCATTGACTGAAGTCCTCCCCACTGGCGGGTTTGGCCCTGGGTGGACGAAGGAAGACTGGAGGTCAGGCAGCTGGCTGGACAGGGTCACTGGGGGCTGCCATCCACAGCTTGGTGACATCAATGAGTCAGTCAGCACGTTCCGGGACTTGTGGAACCGGTCAGGATGGCCGCTGAGGAGCCGTCCCCTGGGACGGGCAAAGGGAGGGGATGCTGGGCTATGGGCAATGGTCTCGCAGGAGACAAAGGACCGGAAGCTGCCAGAGCCAGGTTCTGCCCTGTTTGGGTTGGGCAAGGTCCTCCCAGGAGCCCAAGAGGGCAAGGAAGCTTGTGGAGGCGGCGTGGGAGGAGGCTGAAGAGGATGCTGCTCTGGGACGACGGTCTCGCTGTGCCCTGGAATCGCTGGCAGGAAATCCAGCCTTTCCCCAGGGTGGCTCAGGAAGAGGAAGGCTCGGAAAGCTGCTCGGAGCTGCCTGGGAAAGTCTTTTCTCCCCCTCCTTGTTTCTAACACAGCCCAAGAACAGTCTCTCACTTTGCCGCCACGTGTGTGCCGCCTTTGACTCAGTCATTACCCAGGGAATGGGAATAAGACCCCGGGCTCTGCTGAGGCTCTATTAGCAGGAGCTTGGGTAAAGTGGGGGGCACCGACTCCTGCCCTGCTTTGTGCTGCAAAGAGGCCCCTTAGCCTTGCCACCCTTGGGTAAAACCAGCTGGGAACCAAGCGGGAGAAGCAGCGTTCTTCCTGGCAGCCCCAGGCTGGGCACGGTGGGGAAGGCTCAAGGCAGACAGCAGGGGGGGAAGGAGGGAGGGGGGAGGCATTTCAGTGGCTTAGCCACACCCCCGGTCCGGAGAAGGAAGGGGCTGTTTGGAGCGGGCTGCAGGGGCTCCAGCTGGGCCTGGAAAAGGAGCTCTCTGTGCTCACCTTCCCACCGCCTGGGCCACCCAAGGAAAAAGGAAAAGGAAGAGGTTGGGAACCCGCCCGAGGTGGGAAAGAGCTGGCGCCCAAGGCAGCTCAGCCGTGCAGGGGCGGGGGCAGAAGCATGAGCTGGTGCTCCGTGAGGTGGGGGGACCCTGGGCACCGCAATCTGCCTGAGCCTCCTTTTCCACACCTGTGGTGCTACTGCCTGCTCCCCCACCTTTTGGCTCCCGGGGGGTCAAACACTCTCCCCAAGGGAGCTCAGATTATTAGAGCTGAAAGAAGCTCCCTGAGATCATGGAGGAGGACAAAGTAAAAAGAAAGGCGGGGTCTGCTGGCTGGTCAGCTGGAAGAAGAGAGAAAAAGGCGACAGACAAAACGGGCAGCCGGTGGTAAACCTCCCATCATGGGGTAAGTGTCAAAGGGGACCACTGGAGGGTCCCTCTCTTCTGACCCTGGAGGGATGAAGTGCCCTGGGACCTGCCCAGAGTCAGGACGAGCCTGGGGTCTTGGTGAACCCAATAACTCCCGGGTCTTCAGTCACCTGGAATCGGCACGCTAATGTTTGGCAAATGCCCTGCTCAGAATCTCCAACTTAACAAGCAGCAAATATTGTGTTTGAGAGAAATCATTTGCCTCAAAGCCGTTTTGAGTGGGCAGCCCATCAGGGCAGCAAGGCATTGTGGAAGATGGCACGTGCCTCGTGGTGGCAGATGGGGCGATCATCTGAGGCGGGAGATGGGGGAAGGGCCTTCTGTAATAAGAGCCATTCTTTCGCCTTGGTTTGGTATTAGAAACTCTGCATTTCGTATCCTTGGGCCCAGAACGACTCAGTCTCTCTCTCCCAAAGAGAAACAATTAGGAAAACAGATACTCATGCAGCTCTTTCTGTGGCAAAGAACTGGACACGAGGGGCTAAGCCGTCCGGGGATGGCTGAACGGTGGTGGTACACAGCTGTAAGAAACGGCGAAGAGGAGGGTCTCAGAAAAACCTGGAGAGAAGTGTGTGGACGGGTCCAAAGGGAAGGGACCAGAACCGGGAGAACACTGGGCGTGCCCCCAGCAATGCTGGAAGGCCGGTCAGCCACGAAACTTAGCTACTCTGACCAAGGCAATGATGGGAGCAAGGGGACTTAGTGCAAGCCCTTCCAGAGAGAGCTGACGGCCTCCAGAGCAGGCAAAGCAGCCCTTTTCACTTTGTTTCTTGCTTTGAATGAATTTTATTTTTTCCGGCGTGGCTGACGGGGAAATATTTTCCATGACTTCACATGTGTAACCGACAGCAAGATGAAGTTGCCCGCCTTCTCAGGGTTTGAGGGAGAGAATTTGGATTTTGAAATTTAAAAAAGAGAATGTCATATTTTTAAAATTAAAAAGCCCAAACCCGGACGCTCTGGCTGGAACCGGGCACTTTTGCTGCCCTCCCGCAGGCCGCGCTCCCGCCGGACGGCTTCTCACGGCCCTCACGGTCGCTCTCACATCTTGGAACCGGCTGTGCTCGGGCTGCCCCCTTCCCTGCTCCCATCCAGATGTGCCTCAGGGCTTCCCCTCCCAGGGGTCAGGGGCCATCTTGCTCCTGGTCGTTCCTTCCCCCTGAGTTTCTCTGCCCGCTCTCCATGTACCCGTGTCTGTCTTTGTTGTTTTCCCGTCTCCGGGGCAGGGGCACAGTGCTGGGCACACAGGAGATTCTTCACAAATGCTAATGAGTTCAATTTGTTTAATATCAAACCTGCCACGACTGACTTTGAGCCCATTTCTTACAAACCCCAATTGTCTTAACTGACTGAAAGGCATTATGGGAATCGTGGCCCCCCAGACCGCCAGTTCTGTGCCACACAGTGTCTATTTTCTGTTCTCCCGCAGACCGTGGGCTCCCCGGGACAGGGGCTGTTTCCTGTGGTGTCTCATAACCAGAACCTGCGCACAGGTGCCTAATAAGTGCCCAGTGAAGGGTTTGTTCAAATTGGCCGCCCGGAGCAGGCAAGGGCTGGAGCGCCGCCGCCCACTGCCCGGGTCACTCGGGCGCCGGCTGTCCCACGGGCTTCTGTGGGCAGACTCCTGCTACGTGACCAGCGGGATTTTCCACCTTCCGGCTGCCGGCGTCTGTTCTGTCCGGGAGACGTTCCTGAGAGGTGAGAGCAGCCCCTGGTCCGGCGTCCCTGACCGTTCCGGCTCAGCTGGAATTACGGGACTTTAGGCACCAGAAGCCTCGCTGCTCCGTCAGTCACTGGTCACAGCTAAGATCTCTGCGGCGGCAATGAACGATAGATAATAAAAGCACTGAGGGAGCTCCTCCGTCAGCACTAGGGTGTCTGTGGGTCACAGCTAGGAGAGACCGCGGGGACCCTGGAGCCCGAGCCTTTCTGAGGGGACTGAGCTGGCCGGGGCTGAGGGTGCAGGCCCTCTGACCTCCCCCGGCAGCCTCCTTCCCTCTCTGGGTGAGCTCGGGCCGCCTGCTGAGCTGTCCAGCCCCTTTTCCGCCTGCCCCTGGGGGCTGTGGGGAGGACAGGATCTCTGGGCCTGTGGTGTGGCCCATGGGAGGGGGCAGGGGGAGAAAGATGAACGGTGGGAAGGAAGGGAGCCCCTGTGACTTCCCAGCAGCCCTCAGGAGCTCCGTGCCTCCCAATGAGCACCTCCCCCCACGTGGATCTCCGCCTTCACCAGGCAGGGAAAGGTCAGGCTCGTTTTGGGCCGACGCACCTTCCCTCCCTCCTCCCCCGGCCTTGGCGTCCCCCTGCCGGCCCCTTCCTCAGATGCTGCCCTGGTTCCCCGGCCGGTCCCGCTGTGAGGCTCCTCCGGTTCGTGCTCGGGTCGGAGAGAAAAACGTCTCTTTCAGCCCGGCAGGAATTCTGGCCCAGACCCATCCGGCGGCGGGGAATATGGATTTCTTTCTTTTCCCGGGATCCCCTGAGCCAATCAATCACCAGGCCTTAATTAAGTGCTGTGCCCGCGCCAGCTCCTGACTCATGCTTGAATTCCTCTGCCCAGAAGGGGCTGAGGCTGGCCTGTGGGGGGCTGGGACCCCCAGCCTTGGCTGCCGAGGCCGCCGGCCCTCACCGCGACTGCGTGGGTCTGCGCCGTCCTGGGCAGCTCCCCTGAGTGGGGCCCACAGCCAGGACCAAAATAGCACTTGGGGCCCCTGGGGAGCCCCACACCCTCCGGGACAGGGTGGCCAGAAACACGGTCTCCACGTCCGACCCCCATTTCTGGTGTGCACCAGAGTTTTGGATGGGTGAGAGGGTCGGTTAGGTAAAGGCGGGAAGCAGGAAGGCAGTAGTAAGTGAGCTGGGTCTGCAGCGGAGCAAGGGGTTCTGGGAAGCAAAGGTGAAGATGGAGAAAGTCCGGGAATGGAGGTTTGGACCAGCACACAGAGGTGGGCTACACTGGCCCGTTTGGGGGGCGGAATGGGGAGCAGACGAGGCGCCACGCGCAGTAACTGCCCAGGAGGTCGAGCCCCTCGGGACGCACTTCCCTTCTAGACAGAAGGAGCCAGGGAAGCTCGCTGCCCACGGGGGGCCAGGCTAGAGCTGAGCTCTCCCCAACATTAACTTGGCAGCTGGGGGAAGGACGGGTGCCAAGGGGGTGGCTGGGAGGCGAAGTCGGAGGCTACAGAGTGAGAAGGAGGCTGGCTGGGTTCTCACAACGGGTCCGGGGGCCTGCCGAGCCACCCTGTGCTGAGAGTGGGATGGAGGCCGGAGGCAGAGCCCAGGGACAGGCTTTCACAGAAGCACAGCTTGGGAGGAAACGAGGCTGGGAAGATGCCGGCTTGCAGAGGATGGCGTTTAGGAGGCTGCTACCCGGGAGCAGGCTGTGCCAGGGGCTGGGGATGGGCACCATGCCAGCCACAAGGCCGGTCGGGGTGGTTTCCAGCAGGGCGGCTGCAGAAGGTAGAGCTGATCTCCGACAGCCCGAATGAGGCTGGGTTGAAGCCTGTGCTGAGAGCTCCCTGCCCCCCTTCTTTTGGCAGATGAGCCTTATATCGTCCCCCAAACCTCGGCAGGTATCAGAGTCCCCCGTCACTCCCGGCTTCCGGGGTGGGCTCCCGGACACACGGGACAGCCGGTGTTTCCACCCTGGGGGGTCCTCACGTACAAGTGGGCCCCCACTCCCCCTTCCGCTCCAGCGTGCAGGGCAGGGTGCCGGCTCAGCTGCTGTAAACTGGGTTCCCTGCCATCTTTGTGACACTCTGTCAGAGAACCGTCAATGGGATGTCAAGGCAGGGGGCTTCGGGGTCCCCCGTGGTCTCGATCAGGCCACGTCAGGGAGCAGCTGGGGCGGGGGGAGGGGGCGGCGGGGCCCTGGCACCAAGAGTCTGTGAAAGGCACCATGGGAACGGCCTGGCCGGTCTCACATAACCATTGGACTCTAGGAAAACTTCAAAGGTCTCCGTAAATGGGTCAGAAGTTCAGGATTTGCAAAGAGGCAAATCGCCGTTTGTTTAGAAGAAAAACCTTCTCTCACGGTGCTGCCCCAGAGTGCCAAGGCTGCCCTAGAGGTGGGTTCCCTCTGCCCACTAGCACTGCCCAATACCAAGGCTGCCCTAGAGGTGGAGTCTCCTGAGGGCTTCGTTACCCGTCTGCTGGGGTAGGAGGGCTCTCTTTTAAGGACCAAGTTGGCCTGAAGTCCCCCTCCATTGTGCGGTTAAGTTTTAAAAAGTCAAACCTGGAAGGGAGAAAGCACCGAGTCGTGCCCAGCCGTGCTTTTCTGGGCTGTGCCCACCCTTGGGTGAAGCGGGTGCTCCTGGCATTGAGCCGCCCTGCCGGTGCCCGTTACAGGTTCACTTGAGATAACTCTGGGCTAATTCCGTGCAGGGCGCCCTGAGCCGTGACCCACCACGCTTGGAAGCCCCCGCAGTCCCCCGTGATGACCAGCGGCTTGAGCACTGGCAAAGACTTAGGGTCTGCCTGGCCTAGTGGAGGGCGCAGGGTGGCAGGGCCTGGGAAGGGCCAGGAGGCCGGAGAGGAGCCGGCACCGAGGCTTTGGGCGTCCCATCTGCTGCTGGCTGTTAGAGAGAGATTGCTGGGAGGCAGCAGCTAAGGGGGGGGGTCGTCCCTGCTCCCCTGGTGCCTCGTGGCTGGGAAGCCAGGCCGCCTCTCGCTCTGGGGTCTTTGTGCCTTTTCTTTCTCGGGTCGTAGGTGAACAAGAATCTAAAGTATCCATGGACAAGCCAGTGGGCGTTGGTCCCTTTAGCCGCTGCAGCCGGGAGCAGCCATCGCCCAGCTCAGCTGGTTGGTGGATCGACCTGTTGGCTAAACCCTAATCCACATTCTGCCAAGAGCTCGCCCAGTGGAGAGGGAGTCACCCGGGTGCTGTACCACCCTGGAAGGGAATGGGGGGGGTCGTCCCGGGGCCAGGAGCCGCCAGGTGCCCTCACGCTTCTCTGCAAACTACCTGATGGAAGCCCTTTCTGGTCTAAGGACGCCCTGTCCCAGCCACGAAGGGGCCGTGGACTCCTGGGCCAGGGGAGCCCTTTCTGGTCTAAGGACGCCCTGTCCCAGCCACGAAGGGGCCGTGGACTCTTGGGCCAGGGGAGCCCTTTCTGGTCTAAGGACGCCCTGTCCCAGCCACGAAGGGGCCGTGGACTCCTGGGCCAGGGGAGCCCTTTCTGGTCTAAGGACGCCCTGTCCCAGCCACGAAGGGGCCGTGGACTCCTGGGAGGGGGTATTACCTTGTACCTTCTGTTTTCACTGTCCCTTCTCAGGAAATACCTTCTCATAGAAGCCACTCGATGTGAGTTGGTTGACTGATTGGTCCCAGAAGCTCACTCGGAGCCTCAACCTCCCCAAATCCTCCCTAGAACCCAGAAGGGAGCAGAGAGTCCGTGCCCCCTTCTGGGGCCCAAACTAGCTGAGAGTCGGGGTTTGCGTTGCAGAGTTAGAAGGGACTTTGGGGCATCTTATCTAAACCCTTATTTGAGAGATGGGGAAACTGAGGCTCTGGGAGGTCGGGTAACTTGCCCTAAGCCTGAGCGGCAGAATTTAGTCCCCGGGGTCTCTGACAGATGCTGTTTCCACGGTACCTCTGTTATCCACCTCATTTACTGTCTTGTGATTTAATTGGACAGATAGAAACTAAGGGGTTCCTCTGGGCCAGGGACCAGGCTCGCCTTTGGAGAGTTGCATTTGGAACCATTGTTCCAGTTGGCAAAACATCAGCTGGCAGCCCCGGACCCTGGGAACCGCCTCGGGCAGAAACCATTAAGCGCCCACCTCGCCTGGCCGTTTCACGGGCAAGCACGCCAGGCCCCGGGGCGTTGGGCAGCTCTGGCAGCGGGCCGAGTTCAGGGCGAGTCCAGCCCCCGAAAGGACCTCAACGGCCCAGTTGCTTCCCTCAGCAACCTCTGCGTTAGCCGCCCGTGGAGTGTTTCCTTAGTTGCTAATTAAACCAAGGTTCAGCCCCACTTCCCCCTCAACTCATGGCTGGTTTTGTGGAAAATCAAGACATCTTGACATGGCTAATGGGATGGAACAGGCTGGCGGGGGAACGGGGGCTTCCTGTCTCCAGCTACCGGGGAGAAGCTGCTGTCCCGAGGTCTGGCCCCCCCCCCCCCCGCCCTGGAGCGGGGCCCCCTCTGTCCCCTGGGGATCTCCGGCAGCTCCGCTCGGCTCCGTCCCTCCTCCAGAGGGCCGAGGCAAGGCCCCTGCTCCTCCCCCTCCCCGGGCATCCCCCATCCTGCCCGGCTCCTCTGGAGGATAAACAGGCTCCGGGCTTTGAAGAGGCCGGGCAGCGCTCGGCCAGATAAGCCTGGAATCCAAGAGCTTTGCACGTCAGCAGTGACTCGGGAAGGTCCCCCGGGTGCTGGCTGGCGGCGGGAGGGGAGGCCGGCTGCTCAGGGAATCCACTTAGGACTCGGAAAGCAGCCGAGCGGCTCCGGAGTGGACAGAGGGCCCGGGGCCCCCGGAGGGGTGGATGCGGGCCCTCCCCGACAAATCCCCCAGGGAGCATCCCCCAGCGGCAGCCCGGCATTCCCTCAGTGCAGCTTTCCAGCAGCTCCCGCCAAGGCAGAACTGGCCGAGCCCGGCTCCTGGCTGGAGCTGAGAGTCCTCCCTCCTGCATCCTCCCTCCTCAGCCCCACTCTCCCTTGGACCTGACACCTTGAGGTCACGGGACCAGACCAAGGGGAGAGCAGGCCCTCACGAGTCCTTTATTGGCCCTCTGCTCCTGAAGGATAAGGGAAAGGCGCTTCCCCCCTCGGTCAGTGTCTCTGTCCTCCCCTCCTCCCACACAGACACAGAAATCCATCTGCCGGACAGAACAGGGGAGAGAAAATTCCCTGCCTGGAACCCTTCTCAGCAGCCGCTGCACCTGGAGACCAGGAGGCCTTGACCCTGTCAAACAATAGTGCAGCCCCGGGCTTTATGGGGGGAACGGCACTGGGAAGACCCTCGCCTCCAGCCTTCCGCACGCGGTGTCTCCCACTCCCCGCTTGGGCCCGCCCCGGAGCTTTTCTCCACTCCTTACCTGGCTGCTCGTGTCCCGCCCCTCACTTCCCCACTCCAGGGAGCCCCTCTCTCCGCTCTGGAGCCCACTCAGAGGCCCGTGTCCCCACCCAGTGTCGGCCCCTCCATCACTCCTGCCTGGAACCAGGGTTTCGCCAATCGGACAGCGACCCGGGCCCTGGGGGCCCTGCACCGGGAAGCGCCGATCCCTTCGTGTCCCGAGGCCTGGGCCCCTCTCCTGTGAGAAACCTTCCACCCCCTGCTTGCATCTCTCTGGATCCTTGGCTCCTTTCTAGGACTGACATGTGCCGCCGCCTCCAGGAAGCCCGCTCTGATCTCATTGGTTATCGGTGCTTTCTGCTCATCTCAGCTTGTGACTGCTTCTCTGCATCAGTGACATCTTCTTGGGAGAACTTAAGCTCTTCAAGGACGATCGCTGGTTTTCGCCTTGTAACCCCTGGGTCTGGCTCGGAGTCTTGTTCTTTGTGGGCCCCGACAAGCACCCGCTCAGTGAGTCGGAAATGTCGGTCTGTACAGCCACGTCCAGAGGTGCTCGAGCGCTTGATGGCGGCTTGCGTGTGTCTCGCTGGCGTCCAGCCTCGGGGCCATGCCGTGCTGCCCGGGTCACTCACCAGCTAGCTGGTCCGAGCACATGCTGCAAGGACAGCCCTTCGGCCCTTCCCGTTGGCGTATCCCACACCATTGGACCCCAACGGCGTTAGCTACAAACCCCCATGGAGGCAGAAATCGGCTCCGAGCGGCTCCATCCGGGTCTCAAGCAGAGCTGAGTTTGTTTTTTCCTCCATATGCTCCCTCTGGCTTGGATTAAGGCTTTCTGAGGCTGTTTGCTCGTTCCCGGGGCCATCTTGAATCAGTTTCTCTGTTTTCTTTTCTATTAATGTTCTTCTTTGTTCTCTGACAGATGATGAAATTTTAAAAAACAGTAATGGCAGAGTCCTAGCCTTTTGAAGATCCCCCCCCGCCTTTTCTTTTAATTTTTTTTGTGTTTGTCATTTGTTATGAACTTAACAATCGGCAACAAATACAAACATTTTTATATAAAAAACAGAACTAGAGGATTGCACAAGAAATGGACTGGTTAGGTGCAGTTTTAAGATACGTAGAAAGAAAGCTGTAATTTACCAAAGCATCAAACGAATCAATCTCTCTGTTCTCTCCTTCCACTCTTTTTTCTCTATTTCTTTGGTGCATTTTGAGAAATTATTTCATTCAGTCCCCGACCCCCCAGTTTTCTCTTTTTAAAATTATGTTTGTTTGTTTTTTATCAGCAGAATTCTGTCTTCTCTCCCTCCTCATTTCCAGCAAAAAACACGACTCCTGTCGAAACATGTAGAGTCAAGCCAAGCAGATTTTGCCATTGGCCGGATTTGGGCACACGCACTGCTCCCTCTGCTCTGAGTCCTTCGCCTCCTGTTGGGGGAGGGCAGCTGTTTCCCTGGGAGACTTCTGGAACCATTACGGTTTATGCTGCTCAAAGTCTCTAAGAGATCTGTCTCCGCGAAGTTCCTGCAGTTGGATAAATTGTCCTCCTGGACCTTTCTCTCCATCTGTATCCGTTCACCCAGCTCTTCTCAGTTTTCTCTGAGCTCATCCCCATCATCATTTCTTACAGCACATTCGTGTCCCATCACATCCATAAACTGTTCTTGTTACCAGCTCCAGGGGTCTTGGGATGGACAGAGCCGTCCACACCAGAGAAAGGACTGTGGGATCTGAGTGGGGAACACAGATATTTTCACTCTTTTTGTTGTTGTTTGCTTGCTTTTTATTTTTTTCCTTTTTGATCTGATTTTTTTTTGTGTGCAGTATGATAATTGTATAAATATATATGCATATGTTGGATTTAACATGTATTTCTACCATATTTAACATATATTAGATGATTTGCTATCTAGGGGAAGGGCTGGAGAAAATTGGATGCAAGGTTTGGCGAAGGTTAATGTTGAAGAATTAGCCATTCGTATGTTTTGAAAAATAAAAGCTTTAATTAAAAAAAAAATGTTACTTGTTCAGTCTTCTGAGGATTGGGATGAAAAAGCTGGGAGGCTTTATCCCAGTCTGTATCAACATGACACTATCCCTATGTTTCTTCCAAATATTCCTCCTAAAAAATAGAAAACCATTTGCCCTGACATCCATGATCATGTTCCCCTCCCCTTCCTTTCTGTTCCCCCTCTTCTCCTGCTCCCCCCTTTTTATTCTCCCTCCCCTTCTCTTAAGTGGCTCTGATCCCTCCTTCCAGGCTTGAGGACACACCTTCAGCCACACTCTCTTTCAGCCAAAGGTGTAAAATAGGTTTTTCACTTGGGAAGTATTTTTCCTCCCCTGGATATGGGTCTGAGAGGGAGGATACGGAGGGGGCAGCTCCAGGCCAATGAATTGTCCCAATCAGAATTCCAAGGCCTGCTCATCTGACCTTCACGAGACTTGAGTTGGCCATCCCTTGGTCCTCAGGTGGCTCCCCAGTATTTCTGGGGTGTGCTCCTCCCCTCCCTGGTTTTTCTTTCCCCTGCCAGCCCCCATTGGGAATGTGGCTGCTCTGACCATTTGGGTATAGTGGGGATCACCAGCTTATTTCTCCTGGTGAGGAGGAGCTTCGGGGCTCTCCTCCTGCTCCCTTCAGACCTTTGGGTGCACCCTTGGGACATCTGAGCTTCTCCACTCACACGGAACCTTTTTTTTTTTTTTTTTTTTACGTGCTGTTGTCCCCAGTTGGGGGGGAGCTCCGGGACCCCTGTGGCTCGCCTGGGCTGCAGGATTTCCAGCTCCCCAGGAATCGTAGAGCCCGACTCTGGCTGGGTCCGTTGAGTGGGGAAGAGACCCACGAAGGGGCCGTGTCTCTGACCAAGGACCAGCGGGGAGCACGGCCCAACCACGTGGGCCCCTGGCCGGCAGGAGATGGGGAGGGGGTTGGGAGCCATCCCCAGCAGCATGGAGGGCCCAGATAGCCTATCTGGAGCGGACTGGCGCCTCCACACTGGTGACATCACCTAGATGCCTTCACGGCAGCCCTAATCTCAAGGCCGCCCTTGCCAGCATTTTTACACGGAGGACGCTTCGGTGACTCAGTTCTTGGCGTGATACGGATAGAGGCTGAGCAGCCCGTGCTGCTGGGGAGGAGGGCTCGAGGGGGGTCCGTGGATCCCTGCTTCCGCTGTGGCCCGGGAGTGGATGCTGGAGGGCCTGGGCCCCCAGAGAGGAAGGAGGTTTCCTGTTTCTCCCTGGGGAGGGGGCTCCCCATTCTCTCTGGGGTAGCTGCTTTTCCCACTTTTTCCCTGCTGCAGACAGCCAGGGTCCAGAGAGATTCTGTGGGTGCCTTCTTGGGGCTGGGCCCGAGGGGCCTCCTGGGCAGAGACCCTGCCCCCCCCCCCTTGGCTCCTGAGCGACAGACGACTTCTGCAGAGACTGGCTGCTTTTCCTTTCTGTTTTAAGGGCAGGGAGCCTGCCAGCTTTCCAGCAGCCCGTCCCACGTGTCCAGGCCCAGGGCGGCGAGGCGCTCCATGGGAGGGAGCGTGGGCTCTGACTCACAGCTTGAATTTCCATTTAGGACTCTGTCTGGCTGCCAGCCTGACTTCATTCTGGCCCGGGGACCCGCGGGACTTGGCTGATCTCACCCAGGGGGCGGCTCGGAGAAAGGCCTTCTGCCTCAGTTTCCCCCAGAGGGACCCCTGACGTCCCAGCATTCTGGGATGGGAAGGAGCTCCGGGAGACAGGAAGCGTCTCCCATCTCGTGCAGGACCCCTCCCTCTCCAGCCCTGGCAGGGCCTGGCCAGTATCTAGAAGTGGCAGCTGTGATCCAGAACAAGATGAGCGTAGAACGTGCCTAGAACGGAGATAAATCATAGAACATGAAGATGTCAGAGGAGGACTTGGGTTCAAATTCTGGCTCTGCTGACCATAAAGCACCTCACAGAGGGGCCGGGTGGGACCCCCGCCAGAGCCTCGGCAGCGCCCCTCCTGTGACCTCGCACACTCAGGCTCTTGGGGCCTCGGTGTTCTCCTCTGGAACATGAGGGGGCCGACCTCTGGTCCCTGGAGCTCTAAGGCCCAGAAAAGGCCTCTCAGCGCCCTCACTGACAGAGTGTGGGGATCAGTCCCTGCCCGGCCACCTTCCCCTCCAGGACGGGCTCTCCGAGGCTTTAAGAACATCCCAGACCCAAAGCAGAAAAAAAAAAAAAAAGCTCTTCTTTATGGCTTCCATTCCAGCTCCATCCTCTCAGCGACACTCTGGCTTTTCTCCAGCGTCCTGAGCTTAAGCTGGGCCCCCTCCCCCGCCTGCCTCCTGCCCCTGGCCGCCAGGTAGAGCACCTCGGTCAGCCGCAGGAAATCCTGGCCGGGACCTGACTCAGATGGAGCCTCCTTCCCCTCTCTGGACAGCGCCCCGGCCTTCGGGGCCTCTGGGGAAGCCTGAGAGCGGCCTCCCCCTAACGATGCAGGGCTGCTGGGCCTCCGCTCGCTCTCCGGGAGCCTTAGAGGAGGCAGTGTGTGGAACCCCGGGTGGAGAGCCAGCGGGAACGTTAGACGCGAGCTGCTCCAGGTCTGCTTTCGGCAGAAGGGGCTGAGACTCATACCCTTCCAGCCCCCCCCCCCCCCGGGGGCTCATACCCTTCCAGCCCCCCCCCCCCCCGGGGCTCAGTGCCCCACATCCTGTCACCCACCACTTGTGGGGAAGGTGAATGAGCGGCCGACATAGAAAAGGGGCCTTTCCTTGGGGGTCCTCGGCCCTCGGGTGGGACCCTCCTCCCAGCCCGGCCTCCCAGCGAGGGCTCAGGCCCTCCAGGGCCACGCATGGGCCTCCGCTCCGGCCCTGGGGGCCACAGGGAGGCAGCTGCCTGTTTAGTCAGACAATAAAACCAAAGTGTCGGTGGGGGCGGGGAACCTGGGCGGAGGAAGAATTTATGATTATTTATTGTGCTGATCTGGAAGGAAAAATGAACCACTTTCAGCTTGGCCGGGCCTTCGGCCCCCTGGGAGCTGCGGCCTGGGATGCTGGAGGGGGCGGCGGGAGTCAGCGCCCGCTGGCAGGCAGCCATGCTCCCAGGACGCTGATTTACAGGGGTTTATCAGGGGCCGGGGCTGCGATAAAGTTTATGGAAATGGGAGGCGGCTCCGCCCGGCAGAGGCCCAGGCAGAGCCTGCTGCTCTTTCCCACGCTGATTAGAATCAGGCCTGGCTGCAGAAGCCTCAGCCCCGATCTGGGGTGCTCCAAGAACAGCGTCTCTTCTTCTTTCCTTCCCTCCTCCCTCCCTCCTTTTTTCCCTTCCTCCCTCTTCTCTTTTCCTTCTTCCTCCTCCCCTCCCTCCCTCCCTCTGTCTCTTCCTCCCTTCTTCCTCTCTCCCTCCTTCCCTCCCTCCCTTCTTCCCTCCTTTCCTCCTTCCTTCCCTCCTTTCTGTCCCCTCTCCCTCCTCCCTCTCTGTCCCTTCCTTCCTTTTTCCCCTCCTCCCTCCCTCCCTCCCTTCTTCCCTCCTTTTCTCCCTCCCTCCCTCCTTTCTGTCCCCTCTCCTTTTTCCCTCCCTCCCTCCCTTCCTTCTTCCATCCTCCCTCCCTCCCTCCCTCCCTTCCTTCTTCCATCCTCCCTCCCTCCCTCCCTCCCTTCCTTCTTCCATCCTCCCTCCCTCCCTCCCTCCCTTCCTTCTTCCATCCTCCCTCCCTCCCTCCCTCCCTTCCTTCTTCCATCCTCCCTCCCTCCCTCCCTCCCTTCCTTCTTCCATCCTCCCTCCCTCCCTCCCTCCCTTCCTTCTTCCATCCTCCCTCCCTCCCTCCCTCCCTTCCTTCTTCCATCCTCCCTCCCTCCCTCCCTCCCTTCCTTCTTCCATCCTCCCTCCCTCCCTCCCTCCCTTCCTTCTTCCATCCTCCCTCCCTCCCTCCCTCCCTTCCTTCTTCCATCCTCCCTCCCTCCCTCCCTCCCTTCCTTCTTCCATCCTCCCTCCCTCCCTCCCTCCCTTCCTTCTTCCATCCTCTCTCCCTCCCTTCCTCCCTTCCTTCTTCCATCCTCCCTCCCTCCCTTCCTCCCTCTCT
The DNA here is from genome assembly GCF_048593235.1 of Sminthopsis crassicaudata. NCBI lineage: Eukaryota > Metazoa > Chordata > Mammalia > Dasyuromorphia > Dasyuridae > Sminthopsis > Sminthopsis crassicaudata. The sequence goes on from NC_133619.1 coordinate 2,712,082, forward strand.
CCCTTTCTCCCGCTCCCTCGGCTTGGTCTGGGACACATAGAGGTAGAGATGGCTCAGGCATCTAGAGGGGGATGGGCCCCAGGACCAGTCTGTTCTTCCTCCCCCTCCCTTCTCTCCCCCACTGCCCCCCTCCAGTCAGTGCTGGGAAGTGACCCCCCCCACACGTTACTTTCAGGTATATGTGCAAGCGCAGGCCGAGCCCAGGAGGCTCAGAGGCAGTGGAGGAACCCCCCAAACAGGGTGTGAGCTCGGGGCCCTGGGGGCGTGGGGGGCTGCGGTCCAGCCTCCTCCCTCTGCCATCTCCTCCCGTGGGGTATCAGGGTATCACCCAGCAGACCGCATGCCCTGGGGGGGCTCTGGCCCCCTGGCCCCCTCAGCCAGGGCTCTGTGTGCGGCGGCGGGACAGAGCAGCCTCCGGCTCCCTCCTCCTTAGGGCTGAGTGGGAGAGATCAAAGCCAGGCTGGGTAAACAAAAGGGTCACTGGGAGTCGCTGCCTCGGGAGGGAAAGGGCCAGAAGAGTCTGGAGTCTCTCAAGTTCCCCAGCCCTGAGAAGGGGCGGGTGCCCGGGAAGATGGATGCGGGAGGGGCTGGGGGAGGGGGAAGCAGGCTGGGACTGCCCTGTGGGGGAGGGGTGGGGGAGAGGCCTGGGACCCTGGCTCCCTGTGGGCCGGCAGGCGGGCCCTGAGCTCCCCGGGCAGATTCATCTCCAAGAAGCTGAGGGTAACTGGACAGCCCCGGGGGTCAGGGCGGCGATTCTCCTCCCCTCACTTCTCTGCCTCCGGCAAGGAGACCTAAGAAGCTCCCCTGGAGGAGGCGCCCCCAAGGTTCCCGGTTACTGGGGCTCCTTCCCCCCTCACCCTCCTCCGGGGGAAGCTCGCTGGTCCCTCTGAGCAAGTCCTGGGGCTCCATTTACCCAAGGGAAAGACCAGGAGCCGGCCCCCAAGGCTGTGGGCCCTGGCTCAGTGAGGTGGGAGAAGGGGCCCCAGAAGGGAGGAGGCCCAGAGGGGGGAGGGGAGAGGGAAGCGACAGGAGGCCGGAGGCAGGACGCTGGCCACGGGGAAGAACGCGCCCCTTGTTTTCGGGATGCCCAGAATTCCCCCACAAAGATTCTTTTCCATCGGACATAACAGGAGCGTGGCCCCAGTGGCTGTGGGGAGGCCGTCGCCCATCGGGGCTGGGAGGCGAGAATGGGGCCTTCACATTTACGGGGCGGCTGTGACCCACCCAGGAGGCTTGTGAAACGCCTCCATAAAATCCTGCAAGAGAAACTGGTTCCCCTCTGGGCTGCAGGGGTGGGGGAACCCCTCCATCTGCCAGCCTCCCTGGCACACTCTGCCCCTGCTTCCTGGTCCTAGACAGACCCAAGCCCCTGGGGGAGGCTGCCTGGAGGAGGTGTGTCCCCCCAATGAAGGAATTCTAACGGGCTGCATTCACCTTTGGGGCCTGGGCTGGCCTGAAGGCCCACAAGGACTCTGGGGGGTGCACCTGGATCTCCGACCCCAGCGTGAGGGGCTTCTGGGGCAGAAGTGGGCTCCAAACAGGAGTCTGAGTCATCCCTGCAGCAGCGAAGGAGCCCAGGGTCCTGCAGGCAACAGAGGCTCCCAGCATCCTCTGCTCTGGGTTACTGAGGCAATGGCCTGGTCCAGATGCCACAAGGGCCTAAGTTCTCAGCCTGTCCCAGGTGGAGGTGGGAGGTGGAGCAAAGGCCAGGGGCTGCTGTTCTCTGCACATGGTCTTTCCATTGTGTGCCTCATACAAGGAAGAAGAGGAGGAGGAGGAGGGGGAGGAGGAGGAGGAGGAGGAGGAGGAGGAGGAGGAGGAGGAGGAGGAGGAGGAGGAAGGGGAGGCTCAGAGTGAGAAAGCCCCTCACAAGCCACCAAGTCCTACTCAAAGCTGACCTCTTCTCTCCTCCACAACATTCCCCACACTGGTTGTCCTGCTATTTCTCAGAGGCCTCCAGTAACGGGGAACTCACGCCTGCCTGGAGCAGCACCTCCTCTTTTAGCCAGCTCCCTTGGACTGTCTGTGGCAGGGCCGGCTCTCTGAGACCAAGCCCTGCAGGAGACAGACTGGTTTCTAAAAAAGATTTTATTAATTTTTTGTTTCTTATATCAGTAGAGTGCCCCCCATTCCCCCCCCCCCCCGCTTCTGGGGTCTTCTCAGATCTCTCCGTCCGAGTCCTGCTTGATCTTCGCCGTGGCGTTCCGTTTCTGTTTGAGCTTGGGCTGTGTCGCTCTCATCACTGTGTATTTCCAATCTCCACTTGAGGTTTCTCATTCTTAGTTACCAAAGAAAGTGCTGCTGTAAATATTGGGAACTCTATGGGGACTTGTTCTTACTGAAGACTTCCTTGGGCTGTGCCCCTGCAGTGGAGCCTCTGGTTCACAGGACGTGGAAATTTTTGTCACTTTCTTTGTGTGATTCCAATTTCTTTGCTTTCCAAAATAGTTACTCCAGGACACATCCACCAACAATGCATCAGTGTGTCTGCAACACTGCTTGCTGCCATTTCCCCCCATGAGGCTCTCCTTTTAAGAACTGTTTGCTCATCTAGTCTTTGACAAACCCAAAGATATCAACATTAGGGACAAAAATTCATTATTTGGAAAAAACTGTTGGGAAAACTGGAAATTAGTATGGCAGAAATTAGATATGGATCCACACTTAACACCATATACCAAGATAAGATCAAAATGGGTCCATGATTTAGGCATAAAGAGGGAGATAATAAATAGATTAGAGGAACAGAGGATAATCTACCTCTCAGACTTGTGGAGGAGGAAGGAATTTATGACCAGAGGAGAACTAGAGATCATTATTGATCACAAAATAGAAGATCTTGATTACATCAAACTAAAAAGTTTCTGTACAAACAATACTAATGCAAACAAGATTAGAAGCGAAGTAACAAATTGGGAAAATATTTTTAAAAGGAAAGGTTCTGACAAAGGTCTCATTACCAAAATATATAGAGAACTGACCCTAATTTATAAGAAACCAAGCCATTCTCCAATTGATAAATGGTCAAAGGATATGAACAGACAATTCTCAGAGGAAGAAATTGAAACTATATCCACTCACATGAAAGAGTGTTCCAGATCACTATTGATCAGAGAAATGCAAATTAAGACAACTCTGAGGTATCATTACACACCTGTCAGATTGGCTAAGATGACAGGAACAAATAACGATGAATATTGGAGGGGATGTGGGAAAACTGGGACATTGATGCATTGTTGGTGGAGTTGTGAAAGAATCCAACCATTCTGGAGAGCAATCTGGAATTATGCCCAAAAAGTTATCAAACTGTGCATACCCTTTGATCCAGCATTGCTGCTATTGGGCTTATATCCCAAAGAAATACTGAGGAGGGGAAAGGGATCTGTATGTGCCAAAATGTTTGTGGCAGCTCTTTTTGTTGTAGCTAGAAACTGGAAGATGAATGGATGTCCATCAGTTGGAGAATGGTTGGGTAAATTGTGGTATATGAAGGTTATGGAATATTATTGCTCTGTAAGAAATGACCAGCAGGAGGAATACAGAGAGGCCTGGAGAGACTTAAATCAACTGATACTGAGTGAAATGAGCAGAACCAGAAGATCACTGTACACTTCAACAACAATACTGTATGAGGATGTATTCTGATGGAAGTGGAAATCTTCAACACAAAGAAGAGCCAACTCACTTCCAGTGGATCAATGATGGACAGAAACAACTACACCCAGAGAAGGAACACTGGGAAGTGAATGTAAATTGTTAGCACTACTGTCTATCTGCCCAGGTTACTTACACCTTCGGAAGCTAATACTTAACGTGCAACAAGAAAATGGGATTTACACACATATATTGTATCTAGGTTTTACTGTAACACATGTAAATGTATGGGATTGCCTGTCATCGGGGGGGAGGGAGGAGAGGGAGGGAGGGGAAAATTTGGAAAAATGAATACAAGGGATAAAGTTATAAAATAAATAAATAAACAAACAAATAAATAAATAAATAAATAAATAAATAAAAAAAGAACTGTTTGCTCATCTCCTTTGACCATTTCTCTATACCCACGGGATGTTTCACCGTTGTTTGCTGGCTGGGTTGGAGCTGGAGCTCAGGAGGCCTCTCTATAAAGATTCCAACAAGCTCCGTGGGAAGAAGGCACTTCAATGTCTGCTTGTTAAACCTGCGCCTGCTTCCTCAGGTCTGGTCAGTGAGAGGCAAGTCCCTCTGAGGGACATGGCCCAGCTGCTGCTCTAGCTTCCTTCTGGGCTCCTCTTCTAGCCCCTTCTCCTTCTGTGCACTGCTGCGGAAGGTTGGAGGGGAAGTTCCTTACACTAGGAACTGCCTCAAAGGGGAATGGCCGCCTGCCCGGGCTGGGTGATGGAGAGGGCAAAACCTGGACGCCTCATTATTGGGTAGGATGAAGACAGAGCTGTCTGTTCCTATGTATGTTCTGGTCAGGGCCACAGATGTATATCCCAGGCTGGGATGTCCGTGCCCACAGGAGTGCTGGGCAGGCATACATACTGGACAGGGACGTATGTCCCTACATATGTGCCAGGCTGGGATGTCCGAGCCCACAGGAGTGCTGGGCAGGGCATACATGCTGGACAGGGCCGTATGTCCCTACATATGTGCCAGGCTGGGATGTCTGTGCCCACAGGAGTGCTGGGCAGGCCATACATGCTGGACAGGGCCGTATGTCCCTATGCATGTGCCAGGCTGGGATGTCCGTGCCCACAGGAGTGCTGGGCAGGCCATACATGTCCACATACATGCTGGGCAGGATTCATCTGGGGCCTTCCTGATGGAAGATTCCCGGATCCTCCCAAGGAGAAGGAGCTTGTGGCTGAGCTCGGGCTACCCCGAGCATCAGGGACAGGACTTGGCACCCTGACTCCACAGCTGGTACTTTTCCTGCCGTTCTATGCCTGGGATGAAGAAAGACTTCGAGCCTTTCTGAAGACTTGGATTTGAGGTTTTGGATGTGGAAATGGAGCCGCCCCCTTTCTCCCATTTCTTTCAGGCTGCCATCTGCCCTGGGGTAGCAAAGGTGGAGGAGGGGGGAGCTTGGTACCCTGAGCCTCGGGGAACAGAACGACAAGTGTTTGGAGGGTCCCAGAGGGGCAGATCTGGCTGCTTTCCTCGGCACGGCAGCCCCCCCAGAAGGGCCGAGCGGGAGCAGCAGCTCCGCCATGCTCGTGATCGGTGACTTCCATCTTCTGTCCGGCTCCTTCGGGTCCCCTCCTTTGCTGGCCAGTTTCAGCCCGTCTGTATATGGCAGCCTCCTGGACGCGGCTCAGGTCGCTTTTTCCCCACAGAGCTCACTGAGTCATTCGTCTGGACGGCCCAGGCTGGCGGCTTCTACGGCATCCCGTGGAATCCAACTGGGGGGACCCTGCCTGGTGTTCCCCTCTGCCGCAGCCCCCCCAAGTCCTCGGCTACTCGCCCCCGGGGCAGGCATCAAAGAGGATGAAACGTGAGCCCCCAGAAAAGCCGTCCTTGGGCAGCGCCGCCCCCCCTCTCCCAGTGCAGCCTCAGGCCTTGCTCGGCTCACCTGCCAACCCCTCCCTGGTTACGGCCCCAGAGCCACTAATGCGAAGCTATGAAAAGCTCTGTGGGGGCCGGCTCTCGGGGAGGGGTCCCGCTCCCCCCGGGGCCCAGGAGGGGGGGTGAGCGGCTTTGGCCGCAGCCTCCCGGGGCGGGTTACCATGGTTAGCTCCCCAGCGCCGCCGGGGACCCCCGCGGCTTTCCCTTATGAGCCAGTGTCCCGGAATGTCTCTTTATTAGGTGTGCACAGGCCCGCGCTGTCCGAGTGCCAGCGCCCCCACACTGAGGACTTTATTAGTTTTTTAATTTTCTGTCTGGGTGCTCGCGCCGCATCAAACTTTCCACAGATGTGGGATTTATTAAGCAGCGGCCTCGTCGGAGCCTGTTTTCCTCCCCTTTTTCTTTCTTAATAACATGGGCAATTTCTGGACATCCTACATGGAGCCTTCAAAATAAAGATACTTTGTCTTTCCGATGAGAAATGACTCAGGCTCCTCCGCTGTTGGGGGGAGGGAGGGGGCGCGGCCCCATGAAAAAGGGCCTCTTGTCTCTGTTCCTGCCGGGCCCCGAGGCTCGGAGAACGGGAGTCGGGGCTCTCCTCCCCCTTGGCAAGCTGGGCAGCTCGGAGGGGGAAGGGGTCACTCAGACCCCCCCCCAGCACCAAGGCCAGCGTCAGAATGAGGAGGGGACACAGGGTGGATAGAAGGGAAAGCCAGCCCTGGTGTGTGGGGGGGGGACAGTGTGGGGGGGGAAGGGTGACATGATTGCCACTGATGCCAAGGGAAGAGGAGAGCCCCTCACCTGTCCCAGCATTTCAGTCAACAAAACCCAGGTCCCGCCCTCAGCAAACTTACCTATGGGACACGGAGGTAGGACTCCGGAGTGAAGTTGGGGAGACGGTCATAAAGTGAGGGACAAGATTACACACACACACACATACACCCGTGCACACTATACATACACACCTGTGCACACCCCCACACACTATACACACATGCACACACACACGTGCACACTACACACACCCCCATACACACTATACACACATGCACACACCCACACCCACACACACTATACACACATGCACACACACACGTGCACACTACACACACACCCATACACACTATACACACATGCAAATACACCCATACACACTATACACACATGCACACACACATCCATGCACACTATACACACACACACGTGCACACCACACACATACACACACCCGTGCACACTATGCACACACATCCATGCACACACACATACACACTATACACACATGCACACACACACGTGCACACTACACACACACCCATACACACTATACACACATGCACACACACATCCATGCACACTATACACACCCGTGCACACAACACACACACACACACACACACACACACACCCAGTACGGAGACTGGAGGGACACACGAATAGCCATGATAAGTCTGTACAAGCCTCCCCACACCCCCCAGGCTTGGCCAGAAGCAAGTTCTTCTGGTTTGGGGAACGCTGACCCGCTGAGCCAATGAGGCGTCTCCATCCCTCCGGCCCTCACCCCTCCATCCCTCCGTCCCTCCGGGCTCAGAGGCAGCCGTCGGCTCAGTGATGGAGCCCTGGAAGGCCCGAGTTCCAATCTGGCCCCGCCCACGAGCTGGGTGACTTTGGGCTCCCCACTTTATCTCTGTCGTGTCTGACCCTTTGTGACTTTGCCAAAGATACAGGAGTGATTTGGCATTTCTTTCTCCGATTTACGGAGGGGGAAGGTGTTGTCCAGGCTCTCCCAGCTAGTGAAAGTCTGGTCAGGTGGGAGCTCGGGAGGGGCCCCCACAGCCGCCTGGCGGCCTCTTTCCTCCCCTGTAACCCGGGGGAATTAGCCCCCTCGGCCGGCAGCAGTCCTTATGTCTTTCCTTCCGCGTCCTTCTCCGGCACTCGTGGCTGGGGAGGGCGGCTCCTGGGGGTCACCCCCCCCCCCCGGGCTTTGCAGAGGCGGCGGTGTTTGGAGTTGAAGCTCGGGGGAAACTGGGCTTGAGGCGTCCGCAGGGCCGGGGCTGCTTCCAGTTTCTGTTTACATATAAGCTTCCAGTCCCTCCCCAGGCCGGGAAGAGGGGCCGGGAAAGGCCGGCCAGGCCCGGGCGGAGGCGGGCGGCCCGAGGCGGCCCCGGAGACGTGCGCGGACGGGCCCTCGGTGCTGTGCGCACGCCCGGGGCTGGACGCGCTTTATTCACGCGCGGGCTTTTCTAGAGCCTCTGTGTCCCAAACTGTCCCCCCCCTTCCCCCAGCAGAGAGGAGAGCCCCAAAGCGGCCCGATCGGCTTCCGTGCGTGCGGCGCGGCTCCCATCCGGCAGACCACGAGCCCACGCGTGCCAACGGCCACGGCCACGCGCGGAGTCTTCACGCGGCAGCGCCAGGACCGAGCTGTGGCCCCTGGGGGGAAATCCAGAATCCCCGCCCCGGACCGGCTGAGAATCTGCCCGAGACTCTGATCTCCCTGTCCCGGGTCGGGGCGCGCCTGCCCCTCCCGGGCACCTCCCCAGCCCCGGGCTGCGAAGCCCGAGGCCGGCCCTCTCCCCCAGCCTGCTCCCCTTGGCGAGCCCTGATTCCCGGGGTTCGGGGACCCCTCGGAATGGAGCGATGACCTTTCTCCCCTCCCCTTGCGCATCCCGAAGCTCCCCGCTGCCTGTGGACACTCGCGGTCTCAGGGACACGGGCTCTGGGATCCCCGGATCTTTGGGGGGCGGGTTAGAACACCCTGAATCTCCGGACAACCCCTCCCCTTTTCCTTGACCTCGGGAAACTCCTAAACTAATCCCCACCCGCAATTCGCTTGGAGACCCTGGCCTGGGTGGGGTCGGCGCCCGTTACTGGCCCAGAAAGGAGCCCCTCACCTCCTCTGGAGATGGCCCCCAGCCCCGGCCGCAGAAAGCTCAATAAAACGGAGCCCCGAATCCCGAAGGCGCCTCTTTCCAGTCCGGAGCCCCGAATCCCGCGGCCTGGGGACCCCCACCGCTGTTAGGGCGGCTCGTCCCTCAGCACCAAACAGCCGTTCCCCTTCCTGACTATCTCTCCTCCTCTGAGGGGGGTCTCTCCACACTCCCAACCCGCCTCCTCCTTAAAGCTCTCACAGTCCACCTCTCTTTGCCCCACCTGCCAGTGTGCCCCTCCTCCCCTCTGACATGGCCCCCACCTCATGCTGGGACCACCCCCTGCCTCGGTCTCCCCTCTTCTCAGCCACCAATGACCCCCCTAAAGTTTGGTGCGACCATGACCTTGTCGGGTGGTTCCCTGGCACCCCCAGGATCCAACCTGAAAGCCTGTGCTTGCCTTTTGGAAGCCTTCCCTGGCCTCCCCCCCTCCACACGGCCCCTTCCCACCCGGTCCTGGAGCCAGTGGCCCGCTTCTTTGTTTTGCCTTTGCCTGGGCTTCCCTGCACAGCCTGGCTCACAGGATGCTGTCACTTCTCCCCTCCGCTCCCAGCTTCCTTCAGCCCCCCCCCCCCATTTGCAGGAGTCCTTTCCCTGCTGTGCACCCGGTTCCATTTGGTCTGCTCCCTGGACTGGGGGGGGCTTTCCCTTAGGTCCCCCCCATCAGTGTCCAGCACATAGGAGGCATGACATTTGTGATTGTGGACTCCCAGACGCCTTCCACATCTCATCCTCTGACCCCATGACCCGCCCATCTAGGGGAGAAGAAACCCCTCCCTGTCAGGAGCAGAGAGAAGCAGAGGGAGATGTGGTCCCACCGGCAGTCACCCCCAGATGTGGCTCCCGGCCTTCTCCCTTCCTGAGGACGGGACCCATGTGGAAGTGGATTTCCAAAACGGGTCATGTCGGAGGCTGAGTCACAGCACGACCCTCCCGGGGAAACACCCAGGGGGGCCACCCAGCTTTCGGCTCAGTCTCTTTGGGGGTCTTCGTGGCCTCCGCTGTGGTCTTCCCAGCTCATCAGACATCAGTTCCTGCTGCTTTTCGTGGTGTCTACACCGCCTCTCCCCCTTCTCTGCTCCCCGGCTCCCCTCTGCTCCCAGTCCAGCATTAGGTCATCCTGGGTGCCAGGTGCCCGGCAGGTAGGACATGCAGCCTTGGGGGACTGCCCAGGCTGCCCAGGGAGATGATAAAGGAGGGAGAGCGACCGCCCCACCTGCGTGTGCCCCCGGTGAGCCGGAGGATGGGGCCTTTGGGGAAAGGAGGTGGAAGACCTAAATCAGGCCCTTTTCTTCTTTGTCTTTCACTTTCTGTGGCTCACCTTGAAGAGGAGGAAGCTGGCACTCAGCCTGGCAGTCGCTGCTCATTGGCTGCTCTCGACAAAGCCACTGACTCAGGAGAAAAGAATCCGGTGGCCAGTGGCAAAAACACTGCGGCTTCCAAGATGAGTCACGGGGTGACGTCAGACCCTGTTATGGACCCGAGGGAAGAACGGCGGGCAGTGGTACCTCAGGCTCCGAATGCCACGCTGGGGTGGGGCCCCACTGCGGACCGAGCTCCTGGGTGGTTCCTGGGCCTCTCCAGGCTCCCCCAAGGCCTGGTGGCGTCATTCTTGGAGCTCTTTCCAAGCTGTGTCTGACTCTGAGCCTGGAGCAGCCTTGCTCATCTCTCTGAAGCCTTCGGATCGCCCTCCCCTGGAGTCTTTTAGGGAGCCCCTTTGGAGCCAGTTCTCTATGTCAACTTTAGCGATGAATTCAGGGGGCTCCCAGGAGCCCCTGGGCTATAGGAATCCAGGCGGAGCATGAGACGCAGTCTGGAAGAACAGAAGCACAGAGCTGGCCAAAGGCTGCGAAGGCCATTATGGTTGAGAGCTCCCAGCACCCCTCGGACAATCGTAGCTGACACAGATGGCAGTAGCAGCCCACCTGGATGAGCGCTGAGGGGGCCGACCTGCAGCGGCCAGTCTGAGGCTAGTCTACACAGGCACGTGTGTATGATCATTGCATGTGTGCATATGAGCTCACATATACGTGCGCATGTGGGCCTTCCAGTTGGGATCGGCATATTGCATTTCCCCATCATACACAAACTGATTTCTTAGAGGGGGGAGTAGCCACAGAATTCAATAGCACAGAGTTGTGACCCTCAAAGTCTCCCATGAATTCCTCCTTGTGATGGGAAGGTGATCCTTGGGAACTTCTGAAAGACTTCCTTCCTTCCTTCCTTCCTTCCTTCCTTCCTTCCTTCCTTCCTTCCTTCCTTCCTTCCTTCCTTCCTTCCTTCCTTCCTTCCTTCCACCCTTTGACATATCCAACCCTGCAAACTGAGAAATATAAGACTGGTGGCTATTGATGAAAAATTAGGAAAACAGTCATGATGAAAATTACATCGAGAAAAGTCAAAGACAGAAGAATATCTAGCATGAAGGAAGGAAGATGACTCTTTTCTCTTGACGGTCAATTCTTTTTTCAAGATCTCTAATAGAAACTCCTTTCTTCGAGTCATTTTTTGAAAAATGGTGGATGCGGCAAAAACAGCGCTTCCCAGAAGAAACTTTAGGATCACATCACATCTCAAATTGATGTCTCTCTTATAAAAATTGTTTGACTTGTCTCAAGAGGAAACACCAGGGGAATAAAGGAGTCAGGACTGAGATGAGAACAGGAGGGAGATCTGAGACTAGGAAACACAATAATTAGGTCTGAGGAAGGAGAAAACGAACAGAAACGAATCTTTAAGAGGTTAGAGTCTGAATGAAACAGATTATTCATCTCATCCAAACACTCTCTTTTATATAGGAAGAAATAGAATCTCAGAAAGAGGAATGCACATAAGAAGGATTCGCTGGAAAAACACCAAGGAGCCATCGAGTTGCTTGCCCAGTGAAACTAGAATTTGAGAAGATTCTTACCCAAGGAAATCAATCAGGCTAGAATGACTTGAATGCAGAGAGAAGAGGAAATTCTTTGGACTATAAGATGCCAAACTGAGTAACTAAGACCATGTTTGTGCTGCTTTCAGACTAATTTTCAGGGATGGGAATATAACCCTAGTCTCATGAGAATCTTCCTCCCAGTATTTCTGTGATCAGGAGCAATGGAGAGGGAAGGATACGGGGAGTAGAGATTGTGATGATGGAGATGGGAGGAAGGACTGTGAATAAATCACATAAATTTTCTTGCCAAGAATTACAAATCTGAAATAAAAAAGGAGGTGAGTGAGACTTCCAGGCCTCTAACTCTGTTTAAAAGCAGCAGTCACTGAAACCATATGTTATTAGCTAAAAAAAAAACAAAAAAAACATAAAAATAGATCTGTGGAATGGATTAAATAAGGGATAATTCAAGACACTTTGCTTGAGCTCAATTAGAATTTTCCAGGTTTTTCTGATAGCATCCTGCTCATCATTTCTTACAGAAAAATAATCCTCCTTCACAATTCTATACTACAGTTTATTCAGTCATTCCCCAGTGGATGGGCACCACCTCAGTTTCTAATTCTTTGCCCTGAGAAAAGAGCTGCTATAAATATTTTTACACATACAGGTTCTTATTTTTTAAAAATCTCTTTTGGGATTCATGCCTAATAGTGGTAGTGTGCTTTTATAATCCTTTGGGCAGATCATATCTTTTGATAATTTATTCATTGGGGAATGGCCCTTTTAAAAAAATAATAAATTTGATTCAGTTTCCTATACATTTGAGAAATGAGGCTTTTCATCAAAATTCTTTTTATAATTGCTATTGCTGTTTCCCTCCCCCTGTTTATTCTATTCTTTTTCCTTTCACCTTTCCCTCCTCCAATATTCCCTTTATTTTATTACCCTCCCCCTTCTCTTATTTCCTTAATATCCTATTTTACTGCAGGGTAAGATAGATTTCTATACCCATATTGAGTGTGTATGTTATTTCCTCTGAGCCAATTCTGATGAGAGTAAGATTCACTCACTTCCTCTTCCCTCCCCCTCTTTCCCTAGGAGATGGATTCTTAACCAAATGATAGAGGCAAACACAAAAGATAAAATAGATTTGATTACCTGAAACTGAAAAGCCTTTGCACAAACATTATTAATGGATCTAGGATGAGAAGGGAAAAGGTTGAACGGGAAAAAAATCTTTGTATCAACTTTTTCTGATAAAGTTTTATATTTCCAACGTCCAGGTGGATGACCATATTCATTGAGGCAATCGGCGGATGACCGTATACTTTGAGGCCATCAGGGAGGAGCTTTCACCTAGCACACTTGGGTAGGAAGTGAGTTCTAGTCAACCCTAGACCCTAATGCCATGTGCTCTGAGATTATGACGGGGACAGCTTTCTTTCAAGATGGGAAGCTTGAATTTTCTTTTCTTATGGAGTTATTCAATGGTTAAATTTAACATGTGAGTGGGGGATGATGAGTCCTTTTCAGAAGCCGGGAGCACAGACACAGTGCCAGTTGCTGCAGGTCCAGGGTGGGCTCTGGAACATGCACCAACACCCTATGGTTGGTTCTGCTCTGCTCACTTAGAGCAAAGAGGAGTCATTCTGATTGGCCAAGGGGGCCGTTCTGAAGATATTACTAGACTGGACTCCTTTTGTCTTTAAGCTTCTCCTCCCACATCCTGGCAGCATTCTGGTCAGAAAAGACAGAGAGTGGTCTGAGGGAGGAGGCCAGCATGTGACCAGAGGGTCCATGACGGGATCCAGTCTTTGTCTCAGCATCTATTCTTTTGTTCCAAGTGAAGGAAACACTTCCTAACCTGCAGGAGTAGTTGCTGGTAGAATGGGAGTGCTGGAGGTCAGAGAGCTGAATGAGCACTTGAGAGTGATGAAATAGAAGAGATTCTTGACTTGGGAGGGCCTGGGACAGATGCTCCCTGAGGTCCCTTCCACCTCTGAGGCTCTCTCTGGTTCTGTGAGGTCAGAACAAATCCCATCAAATCACCCCGTTCCCTGAGGCCGGAATGAAGGACGATCTGTCCTATGAGCACGGGGACAGATGAATCATGTCCTCGTTGCTGTTATTTGTCCTTCGTTCTTGAAGAATACCCTGACATCAGGGAGGCGATTCCATGACATGCAAGTGAATTGGATTTCAGTGAGGGAGAGCTGTGCAAAGTGGCCAGTCTCATTTTCTCCCCTGGAGCCATTTGGGTCCAGTGGCCAGATATAGATCAGGACAGCTGAAGCTGACCCTCTCCCAGCTCCTGGCAAGAAAGTTAATCCCCACTGCGGCAGCCTAGTGCAGGGAGACCGCTCACTGAATGTGGACTCTCAGAAGACCTGGTTCAAATCCCATCTTTGCCACTTACTACTGATCTGATTGTGAGGAAGTCACTTCTCTCTGGACCTCAGATCTTCATCTTGAAAATGAAGGAATTGGATTTTCTGCCCGGGGTCAGCCCCCTGCTAGTCGCTAGATCAGCTCTAACTCAGCTCAGTGATGGGCTTCGTCCCCCAGCCCACTCGGCTCGGTTTCTGGTAACAGCCTTGAATTTCAACCTCTTATCCCACTCAAGTATTTGGCTGCAGACCAAGCCCAACAGCTGAGGGGAAACAGTAACCGACAGGATCCTTTCCCAGGTCAGCAGCTCCTGGAGGCTGAAAATCCCTCGTTTCCATGCTGAGCATACCGGCAAAAGGCTGGAGGCCCATCGGACCCCAAGGAATGTGATCAGCCAAAGAATGGAATGGGCTCGACTGCTTCGTATGAGACCCTGTGCCCTCCGCACTCCCCCACGCCCAGCCTCCCCATCACAGTCGTGATGGTCACTCACTGGTTTTCGTGACGTCTCCTGAAGCAGGGATATCCGGCTCAAAGTTATCAAGTCGACAAGCGTTTATTAAATACCTACTGTGTGCTAGTTTCTTGTAGGAGGAAGAACAAAGAGGCCAGTGGAAAGATGCTACAGGGAGGGGGCAAGCTATGAAGGAGAAGTCCAAACAGAAAAAGAAGGGACCACTCTAAATTTGGAGTCAAAGAATTGCTTGGGGGCACTGATGGCCCAATGAGCGCAGTAGGCCTGGCTTCCTCTGACCCCATTCAGTGTCAATTAAGAATGTCCAAGGTGGATGGCCATCAGAATAGAGAGCTGGGCAACGGATGGGGAGCAAAGGATTCAAGGTGTGGGGGGCAGCAAGACCATGACCTGGGTCACTGTGGGTCAGGATGGTGAAGATGTATCCTTAGGCAGATGAGCGGGTCTCCCTGCTTCCCAGCCCAGGGCTCTCTCATCACCAGTTAGCAGCCCGTGGCAACTAGGTGCCTCTGCACATAGTAGGTGCTTACTGAGTACTAGCTGAATGGAATGGATGGAGGGGGTCATCATACTGTTGTCTTCTTGGCTGTAATGTTCTCTCTAAAATGTAACGTTCTCTGTTGAGGTTTTCTTGAGGTCTCTGGGAGCAGCCTTCGTTTCAGTTCAGTAATCACCACACGAGTAGTGGGGGGTTAAAGTCCAAATCGTTTATTGTCCCCTTCAAAGTCTTATCTCCTTCACTTGGGGCTCGTTTAGTTTTTCTGGAGGCCTCCCTCTCTCCTTGGTTCCGAGAGCTTGAGCTCCCGCCTGCTTCTCTGGCTTCTGAGTCTCCCGGACTGAATCCTGGCTGAGGCTCCTTATATGCCCCACCCTGAGTACACACCAATGGTTATATCAGGAGGAAACATTCTTTGTTGTAGGATTAAATCAGTGCTGAACTAGATCTAACCATTGTCTCCCCAATTCCACTCAGTGCCTTGTCTCAAGTTCTGGCCCACAGCATCTCCTTGTAGGGTCAGACCCATCATACTGCTCCATGCTCAGCGACATAACTCGTGTCTCTCTCCGTTCCAGTGACTTAGTGAGAATCCTTTGTTTCAAGTTCAGAGTTCTGGCCTCTAACACTTGGCCCATAACTACCAGCGGCAGAATCAAAACTTGGGGTAAATTCTAAGGTTGTCTCAGAAAGAAAAAGCCCCGAGGGGAGGGCAAAGGAAGGAGAGGCAATAATGCAGGTGTTTGAGGAGGTACCTGCTACCGGGAAGTCCAGCTGCCTTTGTCAGCCACGAGGGTCCCGTTGGGGGCTGTCCATCCACGAACACCGGGACGTGGCTGCTCCTGGATTTCCTCAGCTCGAGGGAGCAAGCTGTCAGAGACTGGGGCAGATGACAAGGGAAGGAAGCGGAGAAAGTTACCCCGTGTCTCTCTGAGGAAGGGATTGAGTCACACTTCCTTTTCTTGACCTTTTCTTCAAATGGAAATGTCTCCAAGGAGATTGGTGTCCTGGAGGGACCTTTTTTTTTTTTTTTTTTTTTTTTTTTGTAATATCTGTGAGGCTTGAGGAGAGTTGAGAAGGCTCCAGAAACAGAGGATGCTCCATCCTGTTGGCTTGTGACCCTGACTCTTTAGGTGATCCCAATATCCAGAAGACATTAGGAAAGGAAGCTTTACAGAGAAGTGAGGGGAAGGCCTGGGCATCAGGAAGAGCTGACTTCAAGCTTTTCTCTGCTACCAGCTGACTGGGTACTCCTCCAAGCCTGCTTTACAAACAAACAAACAAAAAGCTGCTAACACTGAGGGTCCAGAGCAGAAACCAGAGGCACACAACCTCCTTCCCGTCCTCTTCCCTTTCTGGCAAAGCTAGAAAAAAAGATGCTGTCGGAGACGCGTCATTGGCCGGGCCTTGGGCAGTGCTAGGAGGTCTCTGGGGTCCCCCTGGCTCTGAGATCGCCTGGCCTGGGGGAGCTGGTGGCTCTAAGTGCTTAATCTCTATCTCTGATGTCTCTGATTCTCTGTCCCTCTGTCTCTGTCTCCCCACCCCCCTTGATCCACATAATTATATGAATGGCCACATCGCTCACCATCTAGGAGGCTGGCCTGGGCATCAGAGAGCCCTGATTCCTGCGTCCCAGCTCTAGCGCCCGCTGCCTCGATGACCTGGGTAAGTCAGTGCACATCTCACTGTTGATCTGAGGCGAGTGTTTGCACCCTGGGAGTTCCGGGCACCGATGCCATCAAAAGAAGGGAAAACAATTTAGGGCAAGGCCCCCCTTTGAGAAAGAATGTCCTTCTGCCCAGGGTTTCAGTGCAGACAAAATGCCTTGAGCAGGTCCAGCTTCCCTTCACCAACCATGGGGGGGACACTCGTGGGGTCCCCAGAAGCTCCTTTGCCCCCTTCTAGTCGGGCACCGGGAGCCCTCCAGGCCCAGCACCTCCCTCCCGTTTTCTGGCACCTAAAGGGTTTCCGTTTGCACAGCTCTAAGGAAGCAATCTGCAGAGAAGGAGAAGGGATGAGCCATCAATTAGTAAGAAAGCCTCGGAGAGAATTGAATGGATGCCCACATCGAGCTAATTACAAACTGGAGATGACTCATGGAATCTTGGGTCAGGGGTTCCTCTAAATTAAGAAATGTAAATCATTTCTAACAGCTTCCTTAATTGAGCTGTGCTCAAAGGCGCCTCATTAATGGAATTATGGTGCCCATTACCCTGTTAGGAAAGAGGAGCAGCTTTTATGACAGATTTTGGAAGTGAAACCCGCAGAATGACATCTTTCAGGATGACTGATGGCTGATAGGGAGGGACTGGAGCGAGCAGGGGAAGTGAAGCTGACGTGGGAAGCAGAGCCGTGTGCTCAAGGACAGACAGAGCTCTGCTGTCTGCTCTAGGGAACTCCTGCTGGGTCCAGCCTGGAGAGGAGAGCCCCCCACCATTGGAAGGAGCCCTGAATTTGGAAGCCGGGACTGACGCATCAGATGTGTGTGGTACCTCAGAGTTGTTTTAATGTGCATTTCTCCAATCAAGGATTTCGAACATATTTTTCATATGACTATCCATGACTTTAATTTCTTCACCTGAAAATTGTCTGTTCATATCCTTTAAAGATATTTTACTTTTTCTTCAATTTTATGTAAAAACCATTTTCAACATTTATTTTATCCCTCTCATATAGATTATATGTGTTTGAATTTATTTCCATATTAATCATTTTGTAGAAGAAAATTAGAAGAGAAAGAAAGAAGGAAATAAAAGAAGGAAGAGAAAAAGAATAATCCTTGATTTGCATTTAGACTCCATCAGTTCTTTCTAGGGAGGTGAATAGCACTTTTCATCATGAGTCCTTTGGGATTATTTTGGATTGTTGTATTCCTGAGAATAGCTAAGTCATTTATGATTCTTCATCCATCCCTCTTGCTGTTAGTGTATAGGACGTTCTCCCGGTTTTGAAGAAGGGGCCCGAAACTCTAAAAATCCTTGAAGGAGAAAATCTCCTTCAATTCTGCCTCAGTGAGGGACCCCGCCGGGAAATAAGACAGTTTCATTCTGTTATCTAGAATTCCAACTCTAGTCAATTAAAGAAACTCATTCAATTCAAACTCCAGCTCAAGCCGAAACCCTGGTTGTAGAGGAGCCCCCTTCAGCTTGTAGCCAAAGCTCCTGTTATAAAAGAGCCAATCTAAAATCCTCTCTTTGCCGAGGTTCCAATCATGCCATGCTATGCCGTGCCAGGCTATGCCAAGGAGACCTCTGCCCGCTGGAATAATATTCTTTTCCAGTGTTATCCTCTCTATCCTCACCTATTTCCCTAAGGAGCCCTTATCCCAATCCCAGTAATAACCTCTTTCATGAATCTAGGTTTTCAAGTTTGTAAATTCCTTTACAGAGAACCTCGCGCCACCAGAAGGGGGTTCCCCCAAACTCCCTACCCTTGTGTAGAATCCCAAAGGGTGCAGGGGAGCCAAACCTCTCCATTTGGTTCCTTGAACCCCGAACCTGCCACTAGATCTTATCATTTAACTCCCTGACCACCAGAAACCCTAATCTCATTTTGGTTCGCTAAATCTAGACCTTATCATTTGGTTCCCTATGAAAAGGAACCCCAAAACTTAAACCTCATCATATTTTGGTTCCCCTACCAGGAACCCCCAAAACTAGACTTCACCTCATCAGTTTTGCCTACTTCACTTTGCATCAGCTCATGGAGGTCTTCAGATATTTCTCAAAATCACATGCTCATCATTTCTTCCAGCACAATAATATTCCATTACAATCATAAACCACAACTTGTTCAGCCATTCACCAACTGATGGCCATCCCCTAAATTTCCGATTTTTAGCCATCACAAAAGAGTCGCTATAAATATTTTTTACTATGTGGCTCCTTTTCCCTTTTTTATGATCTCTTTGGGCTACAGACCAACAGTAGTATTGCTGAGTCAAAGGGTGCAGTTTGACTTCCTTTTTGGGTACAGTTGTAAATTGCTCCCCAGAATGGCTGCATCAGTTCACAACTCCCCCAACAGTTCATTGGTGTCCCTGTTTTTCACTCCCCCCCAATTTCTCAATTTCCTTTCCTGTCACATTAACCAATCTGAAAGGTGGGAGGTGGGAACTTAGAATTGTTTTAATTTGCCTTTCTCTCATCAGCAGCGAATTAGAACATTTTCATATGACTACTGATGGCTTAGCCTTTTTTTTTGTCCAAAAACTGCCTGTTCATATCCTTTGAGAATATTGTAAAGTCAGCAACTCAGAAAGACTTAGGAACTCTACTCAACGCAATGGAACCAATGGCAGCTCCAGAGGGACTGCTGCCTCTCCTATGGACAGTGGAGGAGCACGAAGGGCAGACTGGAGTGTGTGTGTGTGTGTGTGTGTGTGTGTGTGTGTGTGTGTGCATACGGGAGTATATGTTTTTGCACATGTGGTATGTGTACATATGTGTATGTACGTGTGAGGCGTGTGTGCAAATGTGTGAGAATGTGTGTGTATAGATCTGAGTGTGTTGTGGTAAGTGCACACACATGCAGACATGTATCTCTCTACATGTATGATCCCGTGGCTAAGGCAGGAATTTGTTTTACATGGCTCCACATGTTTGTAACAGATTTTGTTTTTCTTGCTTTTTCCACGAGTGGGAGAAAGGAAAGGAAAGGGGAGAATTCAGAACTGAAAATAAAATAAAACTGAATTTTTTTTAAAGAGCACCACATCATTTTCCCCAGATGGCCCAGTGTTCAAACTACTGACAGTTTTTAAAATCTGAATGCTGTCATTAGAGTCCTGTGCTGCTAGTGGCCAGGAGGGTGATGATGGAGCCTTCAAATAGTTCCCATTTTGCATTTTTTTTACAGGGGTTTTTGTTGTTGTTGTTGTTGTTATTGTTTTGTTTTGCTGAGGCAATTGGGGTTAAGTGACTTCAAGGCTAGCTGTCCCCCACCCACCCATTTTACATCTGAAAAAACTGAGTCTCCGAGGGCTGATGACTCAGTGCCTGAGGAGCTGAGATTCACACCCAGTTCTGCTCTTTCCTCTCAGTTTGCATCGATTTGTACAAATACTTCCTGGTTTTCATACAACTCCCCCCATCTTCCTTACAGCACTGTAGGATTCCATCCCCTTCATTTACCAGAACTTGGGGGGCATTGCACAGAGAAATCAAATGCAAGGCTCCCCAGCACACTTGGGGGTACTCCAGGGGAGGAATTACATATCCATGGGTAAGGGTTACCTAAGATGGACAGGCAGTGAGGGGCTACTTTTTGCACCATTGGAGGGTGTGCCTTTACTACTGAGACTCACTAAAATATAAAGTCATAGTCTTGGGTTAAAAAAATCACTTTTATGAGTTTGTTTTCAGGGAACATTTAGCAAGAGGGTAACTGGTCTAAAAAAAGATCTGGGGGTTGTAGTGGACCGCCATGACTCCATGCAGCTGCAGCCAGAAAGCCGTGGTAATCTTCGGACGCCTGAGAAGTGCTGTCCATAATGCGGGGGGGGGGGGGGGGGGGGAAGGCGAATGCCGCCCTGTCTGGTTGGCTCAGCCTGGAATTCTGTGCCGAAGTCTGGGCATTCCAGGCCATAGATCAGCTGGACAGCATCCACAGAAGGGTAGATGGTGCCGGATGCTCTGCTTTCTCCCTTCTCCTTTTGAGTTCTTCATCTCTTCTTTAGAATGGAAGCGCCTCAAGGGCAAGAACTGCCCGGCTTTTTGCTATCTTTCTATCCCTAGAACTCAGCCCAGGATCCCGCCCATAGCAGTGCTTAATAAACGCTAGTTCCATTCCGATCTGTCCTGAGATTAGATGTGTTGGAGGCTCTGGGGGCTCTGAACATGGGGAGGAGAAGGTTGGAGGAGGACCTGGCCATTGTCCTCAAGGATATGAGGGGTTGCTTGGCCCCAAAGGCTGGACTTGGGCAGAGGGAGGAAGAGGCAGAGAGCCTTGATGTCTCGGGGACAAAACAAGCAAATGAGCCTCATGATGGGAGCTTTAGAAAACAGGATGGATCTGCCTTGGGAGGGAGGGAGCGCTCTCCCTCTCACTGAGCATCTGGGGAATGGACAGATGACTGGGGGAGGATGGTTAGAGTTGGAATCATTTTTTCCCATCTGTGTTGAGCCCATTGGCCAGAGTTCCCTTCCAATTATAATTTCAGTAACCCATGCCACATGCAAGGACAGGGAAGTCCATGCAAACCTTGAGTTTAAAGGATAATGATAATACTAACAACAATAATGGTGAACATGCAGCACTAACATACAGCACTTACTAGGGATGGGGCACGGTACTAAGTACTTTGCAAATATGACAACAACCCTGAGAAGTAGGTACTATTATTATCCCTATTTTACAGCTGAAGAAATTGAGACAAAGGGTTTAAGTGACTTGTCCCTTCCCTTTCCTTCCCTTTCCTTCCCTTCCCTTCCTTTTGCCTTCCCTTCCCTTCCCTTTCCTTCTCTTCCCTTCCCTTCCCTCCTTTTGCCTTCCCTTCCCTTCCCTTTCCTTCTCTTCCCTTCCCTTCCCTCCTTTTGCCTTCCCTTCCCTTCTTTTTGACTTCTCTTGCCTTCCCTTCCCTCCTTTTGCCTTCCCTTCCCTCTACCTTCCCTTCCCTTCTCCTCCCATGGAGGAGGGATGACAGTTATGTAAGAAAGAAGATTGAGCAACTTTCAGCTGTGGCTGCTCAGGGAGGCTTAGGAAGTTACCATGGGTCACTTTTCCAAGTGTGCAAAGCATCCCAGATTTCCCAGTGTTCCCAGACACCTTCCAAAGCACACAGGGGACTGGAGGAGCTACTGGCCTCGTGTCCAGTCCAGTCCAGAGTATGCAGACTCTTGCCCAGTGGGAGTTGGCCGGCTTCACTCACTGTGGGCAATTCAGCAGGTGGGTAAATAACTCCCACAGAGAGCTTCCCAGCACAGCTCCCCAAACCAGTGGCCCCATTTCACATCTAGCAGTGACGTGGGATTCTCAGAAGTGGATTAGCCAAGAACCAAGTGAGGGGATAACGGGCACTGCTTTTCCAGTCAGAGAAGTCATAGGCAAGCCCAGCGGGAAAGGAGCAGGTCTGCTTTAAAAATGGCAGAATTATAATCAACTAACTTCAAACCCAGATCATGCAAAGCAAGTGCCTTTAGGTTTTGTAAGAAACATCATGGATTCTGAACAGGAAGGCAGATGACAGCCCGATTTCCTCATCTTACACAAGAGGAAACTGAGATCCCCAGAGACATTCCAAGCTCCATCCTCTCTGAGTATACCCCCTTTCCAAGGATGGAAAGGTCAAATATTTGTAAAGCAAATCACAGGGACCCATTCTGGATGTACTAGGGCTATTGGCCATTACTTAAGGTAGTAGCTCTAACCCAGGAGTTCATAAATTTGTTGATTTAATATTTTACTACCTGAATTTCAATATGATTAATTGGATTGCTCTGAGATCCTGGCTAAGTTATTTTGCATATTTAACAACAGGATTCTGGGAAGAGATCTACTGACTTTAGCAGAGTGCCCAAGGGAACTCTGGGACATGGAGAAAGGAAAGAATTTTGGATTTTAGGGAATTTTATAATGAATCTTCTCCTCTTGGTGAAAAGCAGAAATCTTTGCAAACCAGATAAATCACCCCTAGATAGTTGGGACTCTTTGATTCAAATGATTCAATTGCATAAGCATTCATTAAGTGACCACTTGGTTCTATGGTTTCTGTTAGATGCTGGAGATAGAAACAAAAACCAAATAGTCTCTTCCCTCCAAGGACCAGCTAAGAGATCTTTGTAGGAGTCCAGGTGAGAAGCAATAAGTGCCTGATATGAGTTGAGCAGTGGTCTCGTGAGTGGACAGCAAGGGACTGAGATGAAAGACTGGGTGGAAATCGATTTGACAATATTTTTTCATGGTTTTTAAAAGTGGGATGAGCACATGTACATAGGAGGTTCTGACCCGGCAGCTCCATCACTCATTCAGGAAAGAGGATTGCGAATGAACCCTGGGATTCTTAGCAGCACAGCAGGACTCAGAGAAGTCGGCCACGTGGCTGGCCTGAACCTTTGGGTGGCTGCAGACTTCTAAGCGCAGTTTACCGCCTATTATGGGGAGCTTTCCTGAGGATTCCAGATCTCTTAATAATTCTCCTTTAAGAAGAGTTTTTGACCAAACAAAAGAAAGTATCACAGGATATAAAATGGATCATTTTAATTACATCAAAATGAAAAAATGTGTGCACAAATATAATGAATGCAATCAAAACTAGAAGAAAAACAGAAAATTTGGGGAAATTTTTACAAGTTTCTCTTTTAAAGGTCTCATTTCTCAAATGTATAGAGAACTGAGCTTAATTTATTAAAAAAAAAACCGGAGCCATTCTCCAGTTGATAAATGATCAAAGGATTTGAACAGTCAGTTTTCAAAGAAATCACAGCTATTTATAGTCATATGGAAAAAAAGCTCTAAATCATCATTGAGGGAAGAAATGCACATTAAAGTAATTCTGGGATACTACCTCCTACCCATCAGATTGGCTGACTTGACAGAAAAGGAAAGTGACAAATGGTGGAGGGGACGTGGGAAAATTGGTCCACCATTTTGGAGAACACTTTGGAGCTGTGCCCAAAGGGCCATCAAACTGTCCCCACCCTTTGATCTGGCAATACCACCACTAGGTCTGTATTCCAGAGAGGTCAGAGATAAGGGGAAGATGTTTATAGCTGCTCTTTTTCTGGTGACAAGGAATAGGAAATTGATAGCAAGTCCTTTAATTGGGGAATGACTGAGCAAGGCATGGTGTATGAATGTGATGGAATACCACCGTAAATGACGGACAGATGGTTTCAGAAGAAAAAAAACAAAGCTGGGAAGAATTTCATGAACCAATGTGAAGTGAAGTATAAACAGAACCAGGAGAATAGAGTATACAGTAATAGCAGTCCTGTAAGCATTCGCAATGGTGAAAGCCTCCGATAGTCTGATCACGAAAATGATCCAAGACAATTCCCACAAACTTATGACGAAAAATGCTAACCATATCCAGAAAGAGAGCTGGGAATTCTGAAAAAGCAAACTTTAAAAAATCTCTGTTTTTATTTTTTAAAATTTTGTCTGTTTTCTTTTGCAATATGGTTAATATGGAAATATGTTTTGCATGATTTCATATGTATAATCAATATCAAATTACTCACCTCTTTTTTTAAAGCTTTTTCTTTTCAAAACATACACAGGGATAATTTTTCCACACTGACCCTTACAAAGCCTCGTGTTTCAGATTTTCCCCTCCTTCCCTCCACCCCTTCCCCTAAGTGGCAAGCAATCTAATATATGTTATACATGTTAAAATGTATGTTAAATCCAATATGTGTAAACATATTTATACAATTCCCTTGTTGCACAAGAAAAATCAGATCAAAAAGGAAAGAAAATGAGTAAATTACCTTCTCAAGAAAGGGCAAAGGGCAAGAGGGAGACAGAAGATTTGAGACTCAAGATTTAAAAAAAAATGATTGTTAATATTTTTTGCACATAAGTGGAGAATGCTTAAATAAATAAATAAAAACAATTAAGAACAAATCTCCCCTAATCTTCACTTCTTCAATCTACTCCTCTTTTCATTCTTTCCAGCTCTGGACTTAATCACAAGTCAAAGGAATTCAGGGCTCTGAATTCTGCACTCAGAAGCTGGGCGTGTAGGATGGCTCAAGCTCATCAGAAGGTGGGGACTCTGAAGACCCTCTTGCCCCAACCCTTCACCACTCTCTGCCCAAACCCCAACTCCCTGGGATGCTGAATCATGCTTTGAACCACTTGGGAATAACCTGACTCATGGGACTCTAGGGCGGTCCCGAGACTCACTGCTGGGAAGAGGCTGGCTGTGTGCACGCAGGGAGCTCTGTCCCCACTTCCGGACCACAGCTGGACCATCCCTTCTTATGAGAACTGAAGAGATGCATGGTCAGGGGGCATCTTCACTTGCCCACTTGCATCTTCTGCGACCTCCAGCATCGCCAGGTTCTTGCTCTCAGGAGGCTCTGGGGACTCTGCCTTGGAGAATCATCCCCTCGATAAACCTCCACCATGTGGGGAACTTGTCTTCCATGGCTTTGTCTTGTGCCGGACCAGGCTTAGGAGAGCTTGGTGGTACAGGAATTCATGTAGTTCATACACATCATTAAATATACACTCACTGTATACCAGTCATTACCGTGGATGCTAGACAGACGTAACTAAAAAGGCACGGTCCCCGCCTTCAAAGAGTTTCTGTTCCATTTGGAGAAGTGACGGTGGTGGTAGAGATAATGGATAACAAATCATATTCAATGACACTTATTAAGCACCTACTGTGGACAACAAGACACATGTGCCGGCTGTCAGAGACAAAACTGCATGGGTCTCTGTCCACAGGGAGCTTTTATCTTTGGGGAAGGCGTGTGAAGAGGCTGTGACTGAAGTGCTTTGAAAGAAGACGGGGTTGGAAGAGACAGAGGTGGAGCAAGTAAATCCACACCTGAGGGATCGCCTGGGCAAAGTGGAAGGGGGAGTGGGGCACGCTGAGCAGCTGGGAGACCCCCGTGGCCTGGAGGAGTGTGAATCACAGGAGGTAAAAGTGGAAAGGCCGCTGGGGGGAAATAGAGGGATGTCCAGGAGCATGGAATGCACCCATAAAGACAGATCCATCATCTCTGGGTCCCATGGAGGGAAACTCTATTTGGGGGGACTTAGAATATACTCCTTGCTTCTCAGGGGCAAAGTGGGTGACCGCAAGGTTCTTTTAAAAACATTTACAGAGGTTTCTGTATTCCTTGGGCAAAGAGAAGCTCATTGATTTGCGTCCTTAGCTATGAATTGTCAAGTCTGTATCTTGTGAAGGATGAAAAACAGTCAAATCAAAATCACACATGCATGAACACACACACATTTGTACACACTCACACTTACACACACACACACCCACACTCACACATTCACATACACTCTTATACACACTCAGTCACACTTACATACTCACACACACACGTACTCACACTCACTCACATACACTTATATACACTCCCACACACACTAAGTCTAAAGTCCTGCAGCCACTGACACATACACACACACACTCACACATTCACATACACTCTTATACACACTCAGTCACACTTACATACTCACACACACACGTACTCACACTCACTCACATACACTTATATACACTCCCACACACACTAAGTCTAAAGTCCTGCAGCCACTGACACATACACACACACACTCACACATTCACATACACACTTATACACACTCAGTCACACTTACATACTCACACACTACCAATACACTTACACTCAGACATTCACACACACACTTATACACACTCAGTCACACTTACACTCACACTTACTCACACACACACGTACTCACACTCACATACACTTATATACACTCCCCCACACACTAAGTCTAAAGTCCTGCAGCCACTGACACATACACACACCCACTCACACATTCACACACACACTTATACACACTCAGTCACACTTACACTCACACTTACTCACACACACACGTACTCACACTCACTCACATACACTTATATACACTCCCCCACACACTAAGTCTAAAGTCCTGCAGCCACTCACACACACACTACCAATACACTTACACTCACACACACACACATTCACACACACTCACATACACACTTATATACACCCAGTCACACTTACATACTCACACACACGTACTCACACTCACATACACTTATATACACTCCCACACACACTAAGTCTAAAGTCCTGCAGCCACTCACACACACACTACCACATACACTTACACTCAGACATTCACACACACACTTATACACACTCAATCACACGTCCACACTCACACACTCTCTCACACACTCACACACTCCCCAGTCTCTCCTTTGCTGGCTCAGGCCCGCCAAACTCCAAACTAGAACAAGTTTTTATGGCCAAATTATAAAGCCCCAAGAAGTGAAGATTCTGAAGGAAACTGCCCCGCGTGGAGCCCTGGGGACCCTGGACTTGTTCTGAAGTTTCCTCTTCGGGTTCGGACCCGCACCCCCCAGAGCTGGGGCAGCTCAGCCCCCCTCCCCCTCCTCCCACCGGAGCCTGAGACGGGCAGCAGAAGGAGCCGAGGCTTGGGGCGAGGGCTCCTCCCCGGTGCGCCCTGCCAGGACTTCTCAGAGGCGGCCAGAGCCGGGCCTGGGGGGCTGGGACTGAGCCTGCCTTTCCTCCACTTTCCTGCGCCCCTCGCCGCCCCCCTCCCGCCCCTCAGCCTCACCCCCCAAAAGGCAGAACAGTTCAGTTGGTTGTAAAACTTAATGAGAGCCGCCGTAGACTTGCCTTCTTCCGGTCCAGCTGTGTAACCAGGGCGATTGGATGCAGCCTCCTAGACAGTGACATCAGCTGCACACCCGGCACAATGCTGCTCTCTGTTTGATCTCTGAAACTAGATCAGACTCCGGGGCTTCACACATCCTGCTTCCTACATATGTAAAATCATTTTATTGCCGGCCCGGAGAGTTCACGAGCGCGGCTCTGGCGCTGGGGAGCCGAGGAGGACCGCCCTGCGGCCCCCCTTTCTCCAGCCAGATGGACCCTGGGCCGGAGACCCTTCTGCTGGGGCCCTCGGGAGTCGGCCCCGGAGCCCTCAGGGGTGCCCACGGGGAGGGCGCCGCCGGGCCCTCGGACACAGAGGCGGGAGCTGGAGGAGGGAGATGTGGGGCAGGGAGGGACCCGGAGGTGACGGGAGACAGCCCAAAGCCGGAGGAGCCCAGCGGCCTGTGGCCTTAGGAGAAGCGGCCGACTGCTGAGTGCCCCACAGTGGGCGGCTCTGTCAGGTCATCCCCCTCCAGACCCCAAGGTCCTGCCCCACATCCGTGTGGAGGACGCCCACTTCTCCCGGCCTGAGCCCATTCTGGAGCTCCTTCCACGGGACTCTGGTCTTCCTTGTTCCCAGGGTTCCCTTCATGTCTTCCCCTGCCCCCCAGTTTCTTCTAACATGACAATTCTGGAGCCCCAGGAGGCCAGAAGATTATTTCTTAGTCTTCCCATGAGGTCGGGTCCTTTTTTCTTTCTCTCACACATTCTTTACTGACACTTAGACAATTGCAATGGCCGGTCCTCCAGCCCCTAGGAGTGAGTCTGGCACCTAATGAGAACTTCCTAAAGGTTTGTCAACCGACTGACCGACGGCTTCATGCTGCTTTCCAGGCTTCATACTTTCTTACTAAGGTCCTGCGGCCCCCGGTGCTCCTCCACATGGTCCTCTGAGACGTCCTCAACTTCATGCATTCCCTGGCACACAACAAGCATGGTCTTAAACAATAGTAGTGACTCCAGAACTTCCTGCAAAGTCCTGACACTGGCCCACTTTCCAGAGTGAATCGCTGCCCCCCTCGCCTGGACGTAGCCGGATCCACCAAAGGGCGGCCCAGCCCTGTTTTAGAGCCTGCGCCATCCCCAGTGCTCCTAATCTCGAAGCCGCAAAGAATGAAACGCTTTCATCATCGAGAGAGCCAGTGGAGGACTTCAGCGGCGGGGAACAAGACGGGGCTTACACCCTTCCCATTACCCGGGCTGCCGCTGTAATTATGTCAAGGATGCTTGGAGGGAGCCAGCGGTGGAAGTGCTTACATCACAATCTGTTTGTTCAGCTACAGCAACGATTGTGCAACGATCTGCAAAACGCTCCTAGGAAAGAACAATAGCAGGAGGTGAATTGTCTGGGGCCATTTCAATCTAAATCCCACCAAAAAAGGAATAAGAAGGAGCGCTGGTATTAATAGAGCGTGCACGCTGTTCCAACCGCTTTCCACAGGTAGCACTTCTTTTAGACTCACCGTCCAAAATCCCGCTCGCGTGGGCAGTTCAGGAGCCAGAGGCCAATGACCACTGGTGGATTCTAGTGAGAGGCTTTCGAGCCCCCACCAACGTACTCCCTCTTCTCAACAAGCTTGAATGGGTAGAATCAAGAAGACCTGAGTTCGAATTTAACTCTAGACATTTACTAGCTGGGTGACCTTGGCAAGTAATTTAACTTTTATTTACCTGGGTTTCCTCAGCTAACATGAAGGCAATAATCACATTTACCTCCTCAAATGAGATAATATATGTAAGCTCTTTGCAAGCCTAAAAGAACCATGTACATCTATCATCTTCATCTTTCCTGTCATGGTCCTCACTGCCATTGCTGCCGCCGCCACCACAGACGCTCCCATCTTGTTATCGTCATCATCATCACTCAAAGTTGAAAATGACTGGCATCTCCCCACTGTTCTTCTTTGAATAAGCTGATGGACAAAGATATATGTCATATCTGATTGATGGGCTGGGTG